>NW_004955420.1:23600762-23642248 GCF_000276665.1 Chinchilla lanigera | reverse complement strand
GCTTTTGCCGCTGAGCTAAATCCCCAGCCCCTTCCCTTTACTTATAAATGCCTGAAGTTTATCTTTCTTTATGGTAGTACTCCACTATGTGTAAATACCGTATTTTTCTTATCCATTTGATTAATGGACATACATGCTGTTTCCCAGAACTACTATAAATCGTGCTGCTGTAAACATGAGTATGCATGGATCTTCCTAATTTGATAAACTCTTTTAGGAAGATATCTAGAAGGGGAACAATTGGGTGAAATGGATTTTTTTTTTTTTTTTTGAGACAGAGAGTCTCACTGTGTAGTGCAGGCTGGCCTTGAACTCATTCACGTAGCTCAGGCTAGCCTCGAACTCATTCACGTAGCTCAGGCTAGCCTCACACTCACAGCAGTCCTCCTGCCTCAGCCTCCTGAGTGTTGGAGTTACAGGCATACACCACCATTCCCAGCCCTGGAATTGCTATTTTTAGTTTTTTGAAGAATCTTCATAAGGATTTCCATGGTGGTTTTACTTGCTTGCATTCCCACCAGCAGTGTAATGGAGTTCCTTTTTCCCCACATCCTTACCCCAACACTTGTTATTAGATTTTTTGATAATAGCTGTTCTTCCTGGGGTAAGATAGTATCTCAAGTATAGTTTTAATTTACGTTTCTCTGATGTCCAGCAATGATGAGCTTTTAAAAAGCGTATTTAGTAGCCATTTGTATTTCTTCTTCTGAGAAGTATCTGTTCATCTTGGTTGATTGGGTCCTTTTTTTGAGGGGTGGCCCTAGTATTTTTGGAGTTCCTTATATATTCTTGATAATAGTCCTATCCATGGAATAGCTGGCAAAAACCATTTCTCATTCCATAGGTTGTCTCTTCTCTCTATCGATTATTTCCTTTGCTGTGCAGAAGCTTTTTAATTTGCATGATTCCATTTGTTGATCCTCATTATTCTTGTGCCATTTTGGTTCTGTTCAGAAAGTCTTTGCGCATCCCTGTCTTCAAGAGTTGTATCTATTTTAGCTTCCAGTATATTGTTTCTATTTTAACATAGAGATCTTTGACCCATTTTGGTTTTAGTTTAATACATGGTGAAATCTGTGGATCTAGACTCAATCTTCTGCATATGGGTATCCAGTTTTCCCAGCACCATTTCTTAAAGAGGTTAGCTTTCCTCCAGTGTATATTTTTGGCTCCTTTGTCCGAGATCAAATAGTTGTACATGCCTGGCGTTGTATCTGCTTCTTTTCTTCTGTTCCATTAATCTACATGCCTGATTTTGTGCCAGTACCATGCTATTTTAATCACTGTAGTTTTATAGTATAACTTTAAGTCTGGGATTGGTTTTGTTTTGTGTTTTGAGACAGGGTCTCACTGTGCAGTTCAGGCTGGCCTTGAGCTCACTTTGTAGCCCAGGCTGGCCTCAAACTCACAGCTATCCTGCCTGAGCCTCCTGAGTGCTGCAAGTCTGGGATTGTGATGCCACCTCTTTTACTCTTGTTACCCAGGGTTGCTTTTGCTTTTCTGGGTCTCTTCTGATTCCCTGTAATTTTAGAATTGTTTTCTCTAGCTCTGTCAGAAAATGAGATTGGTATTTGATTGGGATTGCATTAAATCTCTATATCAGTTTTGGAAGTGTAGTTATTTTGATTATGTTGGTTCTGCCTAACCAGGAACAGGCGATATATTTCCATTTTCTGATATCCTCCTCGATTTCCTTTTTTAGTCTGATGTAATTTTCATTGTGTATGTCTTTCGTTTTCTGATTAGGTTAATTCTAAGTATTTAATTTTTTTTTTTTGTCCTATTTTTCCTTTTTAAGGCTAAGTAATAATCTGTTTTATGTATAGGACACATTTTGTTTATCCATTCAGCCAAGCACAGTTGGGTTGCCTGTACCTGATGGCCTTTGTAAACTCAGATTCCTTTTTTAGGTTCTTTTGGATATATACGCAGAAGTGGAGTTGCTATATCGTGTGGTAGCGCTACTTCAAATTCTTTGATGAACTGCTTGAGGGCTACATCAATTTGCATGCCCTCCACAAGTGTTAAGTCCAGTTTTTGTCTTCATCATGGTTATTTTTTTGTTTTTACATTTATAATAGCTGTTATAATGGTTGTGGTTTTGAGTCCTATTTCTCTAATGATTAGTGATGTTGAACATCTTTTCATGGGCATATTGGCTGTTACCTCTGAAGAAATATCTGTTCAAGTTCTTTGCTCATTTTTTTTATTTTATGGAAAAAAAGATAAAATTCCATAACAAAATAATAGAATAACAGTAGTTAATATTTTACCTGTTGTTATCTTTAAAGTAGTTGCTCAGGATAAAAGATAGGGGCTACAAATTTCTCCAATTGATATTAGCACAAATCTTCCTTCATAATGACTTAAGAGACACTGATAGTATAACTGACCAGCATTTTTTTCCCCTTTTCCCTACTGTCCTTACCCCTTTCACCCATCCCAGGTCCTTTTTTCCTTTTGAACAATTTCTTCCCATTTCACAGTATCTCTTGTACATTTTAGACCTTTTTTACTTTCAATTTCTCACACAGGGATTTTTTTTTTTTTTTAAAGGGTCTTGCTATACAGTTCAGGTTGGCCTTAAACTGTGTAGCCTGGGCTGGCCTCAAACTTTCAGCACTCCTCCTGCCTTAGCCTCCTGAGTGCTGGGATTACAGGCACCAATTTCTTAAAAAACACGGTCCTATGGTTAATGGATGGCCTTGGCCCTTTGTGGGAGGTCATTTGGCCGTACATGTGAAGGTTATTCCGTTCCATTGGTCAGGGCTCTGATTTATCATTGCACACTCTTGATTGCTATAGCTTTGTAGTACGTGTTGAAAGCAGGAAGTGTGAGACCCTCAACTTTGTACTCTGCCTTTTCTCTTTTTTGTATTCTTGATATAATATGAGTGGTAGATAGCTAGTTAACTAGTTATGAGAGTTAGCTGGCTGACTCTTTATCTGTGTAAAGAAATGAGCTGTGTCATATCAGGAGATGCTTACTGAACACCTGCTCCATGCTGTGCACTGGTCAGGGTGTTGGGAAATACAGAGATGAAGAAGATGACTTCTCCCCTCACAAAGTGGTTTTGAGAATGGGAAGAGTAGGCAGCAAACAGAAAAGCAGATAAGGTGCAGAGGTAATGCTGAAGCAGAGCACATGCCTGGTGTACATAAGGCCCTGGGTTTGAGCCCAAGCACCACCCTAAAAAAGCAGAGCAATTATAGGTAAGAGGTTATAGCAAAAGCAGTTATAGGTAAGAGGCTATGAAACTCTGAAGAAGATAGTAGCCGGGAAACATAGTTGTTGCTGAAGCTAGGGGAGTTAGCGAAGGTCCCCTGAGAACGGGACATTTCATTGAGACCCACTAATGAGAAAGGCAGCCATGCGGACAAGATTTAGAGGAACTGTGTTCTAATGAGTGGAAACAGCAAATGGAAAGACACTGGGGGATACTTAGGTCTGGTAAGCCAGATGAGACTGCGTCCCAGGGTTAACCCTTTAGTCCTTGATACCGAGACTGCCTTTCAGATGTGATAGAAATCACTTGTCACCTCTCTTGGGATAGGATTTGAACTTTCTGGGACATTGATGCTAGACTCATGCGCAGAATTGTTGCTGATTGTGTAGGTAGTGGATGTCGAACTCCATCGGCACTCTCTCGGAGAAGACTCCGTTTACCCTCAGTCCTCTGAGTCAGACGTCTCTGACGCCCCTCCATCTTTACCTTTGACCATTCCAGCCCCAGTGAAGGCTTCTTCACCCATAAAGCAGTCCCTCGAGCCAGTTCCTGACACCTCTGTGGAGAAAGGTAAGGCAGCATTTTCCTTCTGTGGAGTCGATCTCGGGGGCTTTTCCCTCATTTGCACAATAGTTGCCTTCAGCAACTTCAAGTGGATGGAAAGTAAATTTTTCCTAAGTAGGTGTGCTGCCTGTGCCTCTGCCTCTGCCTCACAGTTCTATTATCACAGTAGCAAACTGCTGCTTTTCTCAGAAACTGCTTTTCCTGTAGCGTTCTACCAAGATTTTATAAAATGCAGATGTCCCTGAAAATCAGGACTAAATATTTGGGGTTTTGTTGTTTTTCAGTACTGAGGATTGAACTGAGGGGTGATCTACCCCTGAGCTATGTCCCCAACCTTTTTTGTTTTTCATTTTGAGACAGAGTCCTGAAGTGCCCTGGCTGGCCTTGAACTTGAAATTTCCTGCCTTGGCTTCTTGAGTAACTGGGACTACGGGCATACGCCACTGCACCCAGCTAAAAAACACTAGATATTTGTCCTTTGCTGAAGATTGTATGGTTCAGCTTCCACTTTTGTGCACAGGATAATTGAGTATTAAATGCCTACTCTTACTTAAAATACTGTTCAGCATCAATAAATTTTTTTTGGCCATGCCATTTTCTTCATTAAATAAGTATATACATATGTATTTAAATGTTCTCATATATAAGCATGTAAGATATAAAATTGATTCTAAGTGGTGTAAGTTTTATCTTGGCATACATTTTAATGTGATAATATTTTAGTTCTTTCATAGAATCTTTCATTTTTGTATATTATAGTTGTATCCTCTTTATGCGCGTTTAATGAGTAAGGAGATCAATAGATTAAGTAAATGCCTTCTGAGTTATCTACTCTATAGACAGTTTTTCAATTCATGTATTAGGGGGCTGGGGATTTAGCTCAGCGGCACAGTGCCTGTCTGGCAAGCACAAGGTCCTGAGTTTGATACCCGGTACCAGAAGAAAAACAAGAAAAACAAATCAATCCATGTATTAAAAAGTGAAGAACGTAATGAATGTGTGTTCTTTTTATATTTTACATGGTTAATGTTTTCTAATTTCTTAGAAGACCTTAAATAGGATTCTAAACATGATTTTACTTCCCACCAAAAAATATGAAAAGGTAATCAATTATTTTACTACCAGTAATTGGTTTAAATAAGTATTGAATAGTGAATAATATAGTAATATTTTTATTCTTTTGCCATATGGTAAGGTTTTGTTATTTCAAAATAACTGATGACCTATCATGTGCTTGTTAAATTTCAAACAGGATTCCCAGCCAGCACTGAAGCTGAGAGACACACTACATTTTATGCTTTGCCATCTTCTTTGGAAAGAACACCCACTAAAGTGACAGCATCCCAGAAAGTTACCTTCTGTTCTCATGGCAATTCAGCTTTCCAGCCAATAGCATCAAGCTGCAAAATTGTACCACAAAGTCAGATTCCTAATCCTGAGTCACCTGGAAAATCTTTCCAGCCCATTACCATGAGCTGCAAGATTGTTTCAGGTATGCAGAAGGTGCGCGTCAGGTGACTAGAGGTTAGAATTGTGGGAGTGGAGTTCTTTTTAGCAGTGCTTATCCAAAGATGTAATCACCATTGATTGGCAAATTGTAACAATGAAAAATACAACTCACGTAGTTGTTAAGTGTGGTGAGGAAATGAAACCCCAAATGGTCAGATTCTTATCTCCTAAAATTAGCACAGGTCAGTTTTTCCTAGGACATATGACGAAGCTAAGTTAGGAAATGAGTGTGGGGATTTAGAATGAGCTTGGAGTTAAGCTTTAAAGGGTTGGAATTGAAATATTTTTTATTCTGTCACACTGGAAAATTACTCATTCCTATGATCAGTAGTTGGTCTAATGCTTCCTTTCACTGCAGTTAGATTGTCCTTTGCCTTGTGACAGTGTCATCTTTATGTTAATAGGAACACACACTGTGGTTTTGGCTGTACTATTTTTATTTATTTATTTATTTTATTTTTTTGTTTTTGAGACAGGGTCTCACTATAGAGGTCAGGCTGGCCTTGAGCTCACTTTGTAGCCCGGCTGGCCTCGAACTCACAACGATCCTCCTGCCTCGTTGGCTGTACTTTAGAAAAGACGAGTAAAGGGGCAGTTGAAAACATCTAGATGGGCGAGTACTTCTATACAGTACTTAAATGAAGGAGGAAAACAAGAGTTTTTGGTGCTAAAAGTGAACAACTAAGCAGAAACATGGTCCAAATCTTGATAAAAGATAAATTGTAATTTTACCCACCAGTTCCAGTTTTGGACCTTAGTGCTTCAAAGAGGAAATAGATGAACATAGAAATGAGTTTAAAGCTAGGTGTGGTGCAAGCCTGTAATCCCAACACTGAAGAGACTGAGGCAGGAGAATTGCCCCAAGTTTGAGGCCAGCCTGGGCCACATACTGAGTTCAAGACTAGCCTGAACTATATAGCAAGACCCTATCTCAAAAACTAAAAAAAAACACACACACAAAAAAATAGAGCTAAGTGGCATAGCACCTGCATGGCAAGGACAAGGTCCTGGGTTTGATTCCCGGTACCAAAAAAAAAAATTAAAAATAAGTAAAAAATAAAAAAGAAATGAGGCTGGGAATGGTAGTGTATGCCTGTAATCCCAGCACTTGGGAGACTGAGGCAGGAGGTTCGCTGCATGTTCGAGGCCAGTCTGGGCTACAAAATGAGTTCAGGGCCAGCCTGAATTGCATAGTAAAATCCTGTTCAAAAAAAAAAGGAGAGAAAGAAAGAAAAGAAATGAGTTTGAAGTTCAGAGAAAAACACAGATGACACGTTTGATCAATAAGGCCACCCACAATGAGTAATCTTAGAGCTATCCTGTGAGAACATGAGTCTTTCTGGATTGTGGCTGTGATGCAGTGTTGACAGTTTGTCTTGAGTAGGCGAATTGCAGTTTTCCTATATTGAATACTTTGCAAATCAAAGCGTCAGGTTCCTAAGTCTGGCAGTTCGCTTACTAATTTTCCCCTAATTTTAGTGTTTTTGAGTATACCCAGCATGACAGCAACCTGCCTGTGATAGTAAGAGGCTCATCGTACCAAAGTGCCGCAGTTCCACGTTGTTAAATAAAGCACTGCTTTTTAAACTTTAATGTGCATGCCAGAAGGTATTGTTCAAATGCAGGATATGTACTTAGTAGCCCTGGGTTTGGACCGTGGAATCGCCTTCCCATGAGTTCCGCGGGGATGCTGCTGCTGCTGGTGCACAGATTAGGACGCGGAGTGAAGCGCTCTGCTCCCTGGCTTCTCCTGTACCACTGCTGTCACTGCTCAGTACCTGAAGCTACAGTCAGTCTCATTCCAGGCTTTCTTCCCAGCTAGCCACCTTTGTCCCCTCCCTCCCTCCCTTCTTTCTCTCTCCCTTTCTCCCTCTCCTTTCCTTTTCCTTTTCTTTTCTCCTTTCTCCTTTCCTGTGCTGGGGGTTGAACCCAGGCCCCTTCCCCTTAGCTGCATCTCCAGCCTTTTTTATTTTGAGACAAGATCTCACTGAGTTGCCCAGGCTGGACTTCAATTTGTGATTCTCCTGCCTCAGCCTCTCAAGAGTGCTGGGTTACAGGCATGTGCCACCACGTGTGGCTTCAGCATCTTCAATGAGTGGAATATATATATTTTGTTTCTCTTGTCTAATTGACAAAGGTTCCCCAATATCAACTCCAAGTCCGTCACCATTGCCGCGAACCCCAACTTCCACTCCAGTCCATGTGAAGCAGGGCACAGCCAGCTCCGTTATAAATAACCCTTACGTTATTGTGGATAAGCCGGGGCAGGTTATTGGAGCCTCTGTTGCGAGTACAGGTACGTATCTGGTCAGTATTTGTGCAATTCAAATACTATTGTCTCTCATTAAAGACAAAGTCCTAGTGTGACTTAGTAGCCATGAAGTAGAATGAAATCTCCATCCATAAGTAAGAACATATAAAAGTAACATCAATACTGTTTCTCTGAGGGAAGATTTAATCTTTGTAAAAGTTACATTTTTAAGCCGGGCGTGGTGGTGCACGCCTATCATCCCAGCACTCGGGAGGCTGAGGCAGGAGAATCCTTGGGAGTTCAAGACCGGCCTGGGCTACAAAGTGAGCTTAAGGCCAGCCTGAACTGCGTAGTGAGACCCTGTCTGAAAAAGACCCCCAAAAAAAGTTACATTTTTAAGAATTAATAGTGAACCATAACTAATTTTCTTTTCCTTTAGAATGGAAGTTCTTGTTTTGGAGCCCGCAAGTCATGTGATTTTAACATTTCCAGTTGAGCCTTTGAGATGATGATAGCTTTGTTGGCCATATACACTTCTCTCAGTATCACAGCGTGATACCTTTCCTCCAAATAAGATAATCCCATCTAACTGTAGTGCTTTGTAAAAAGATTTTTTGGTGTTCTTTCACAAGTATTATTTTATTTATTCCCTCTACTTAACATGTTCCCAAGTGTAAACTTCCCCATTTAAGAAAAATAGTGGAAAGAGAAATGAAACAAAATAAAAACAATTATAAGATAGTAAGACTGTTTTGTTGTGTGTTTTCTTGTGTTTCTTGAGACAGGGTCTTGCTGTGTAGTGTAGGTTGGTCTTAAACTATATGTTGCAGACGGGTCTCAACTTGTGGCAATCTTGGTGCCTCGGCCTCCTGAAGGCTGAGATTGCGGGAGTGTGCCACCATGCCCAGCTGGGTTATTTTGGTTTTTGTTTTAATGTGTTGGATTTAACATACATTCACATATGTTGGGCTTTCCCAAGTTGTTGTTATTGTTGTTGCTTTTTTGAAGTTGCTTCACTAGGTCTGTTATTGTTGTTGCTGGGCGCTTTACACAGTTACAATTCTCGAACCCCTATTAAAAAAGCACTGCTTTGGGGGCTTTGCTAATAACCTTTTGAACATATTTTTGATGAGGATGATTAGTATTAGGAATCAGCCACAGTCTTTAGTGGCAAGTTTAGGAAATGGAGCAGGTGAATGAACACCATTTTAGGTCTTGGTTTACTACTGACTATTAATAATGTGATTTATTTTTATCAGACCCTCAAAGTTGTGCAGAGAGTTGTAAAACATGTAATGTGGGCAGCATTTGGGGATAGGCGAGACCTAGTGAAGCAGCTTCGCAGGAGCTGGCATTCAGTGGGGTGCACACGTTCTTGCCCATTTGTAAGAGGCCCAAGCCCTCATGTTCTGTACATCTTCTGTCAGGAGTGGAGGGTATAATGTGTGCTTGTCCTCTGTCCTTACTAGCTTCTTACCCTTTCTCAGTTTGAGCATGTCATCAATTTTCTGGGGCTGAATCTTCAAGTATTTTTTTCCATAGTAGTTTCAAGGGTTGGAAATTTTCAGCTCCTAAAAATGGAAAAGAAAGCCAGGTGTGGTGGCTCATGCCTATAATCCCCACACTCTAGGAGGTTGAGGCAGGATTGCAAGTTTGAGCCCAGCCTAGGCAACTTAGCATGAGATCTTACCTCAAAATAAAAATTTTAAAAAGGGCTGGGAAATACTTTAGTGCGAAGGTCTTAGGTTTAATCCCCAGTACTGCACGTACACATAAAAGAAAAATAAGTAGTGGGAAAGTGGGAAGGGTAGCGGGAAGGGTTTAAAATTACATTTTGTAAAACTTAACTTTGTTTATACTTAATTTTTATGTCTGCCTTGTTTATTAGGAAGTCCTACAAACAAGCTCTCCACGGCTTCTCAGGTCTCCCAAGGAGCAGGTTCCCCTGTTCCTAAAATTCATGGAAGTAGTTTTGTAACATCTGCTGTCAAGGTAAAACTTCCCGCATCCTTGTGCTTTGCTGGTTTCTGAAGGCAGTGTGTGCTGCCTCGGCAAGTGTCGATGGGCAGGGAGTTCATGGCGCACACACTGAGTATCCCGAAGAGCGTCTGCTGTAGCTTCCGCCACCTCCCTGCTCTTCTCCCAGCACCTCTATCAGATGGTCACCCAGTAGGAGGTTGAAAACTTAGTGTGGTGAAGAGGTGGCCTTGTTTACCTTTTTAGAAGGGACAGCTTTGTTAAAAACATTTCCCTATAAGATATTCATCGGACAGATGTTCATTTTTCCTCCTTTTCTGAGGAGTAAATGTATTTCCTTTTCCATGTGTTAGCCGTTTAGTTACTTGAAAATAACTCTCCACAAGGTTTTTTTGGTGTCTGTTCTTCAGAGTGAGCAGTCCTTTAAAATTTGGCACCCCAAATAAGCAAATGCTAAGTATCTGCCTGCCACTTGGCAAAGACACTTCCCTGGGTTTTGATTCGTCATCCAGCTTGTTCGTTATGGCCACCGTAACTCTGAAGCCCTTGAGGTATAAACTGTTATCCAAGGAGTCCTGAGAATGCACAGGTCCTCTCTCCTACAGGAATAGTGCCAAACAGCGCGTCTTCTGTTTAAATCCTTAGTCATGATGATCTGGAATGGTTTTCCTCTAGACTTTGTACAGTGTGTGAGTACTGTGTTATGTGAATGTCTCGATTATAGTAACTCTCTTGAAGGTTTTAACTTTGCCAGGTTTGGGGTTTTCTGTGATGCTGAGGATGGAACCCAGGACTCTCAATGATCTATATCCCCAGCCTTTTTTATCAAGTCAGGCTCTTGCTCCGTTGCCCAGGCTGGCCACCTGCCACACAGATGGCATTACAGGCACACATTGCTTCACTGGGCTGGCGACTGTTTTTAATGTTCATTGATGAACTTTTCAGACATAGTCAAGAAATGTGCTTAACCCTGAAATTGAATTATAACACATTACCTCTGAGACTTGCAATTTTGTCTTTCAGAATTAGAGACAAACACTTGTGGTGACCACAATTAAAAAGAACATTAGTGGAACTTTGCACCTACTTGTTTCATTTACTTAGTGCCGAGGGATACAGCAGAAACAAAGTATAGCCCCTGTTCTCTAACAGGTTGCTGTCTGCAGGGGACAGGAAACTAGACGCATGCAAGGCAAATGACAACCAGGTATCAGAGGCTATAGGGTAGGCATGTTTTCATCAGATAGCAAGACACATGAGCATATTTTTGCTAAGTTACAGCTTTTCATTGCATTTGGTCTCTAAAATGCAGGTGTAGCCGGGCATGGTGGCACATGGCTGTAATCCCAGCACTTGAGAGGCTGAGGCAGGATAAGGTCAAGACCAGCCTGGGCTACAAAGTGAATTCAAGGCCACCTGGAACTGCATATTGAAACCTTGTCTCAGATACAATACAGTACAATACAATACAGTGCAGGTGTAGAGACTAGGAGCGTGCCTCAGAATTTTGGGCTGTTTTGTTTTATTTTGCTTGTTTATGTGGCTCAAGAGCGCCATGGGTTTGTATTAAATATAAGTGATCAGAATATCTGAAAGCCCCCATTTTGGCCTGGCTGCACAATACGTATTTTTGTACACACAGCAGGAGGATTCTTTGTTTGCATCTATGCCACCTCTTTGCCCAATTGGGAGTCACCCTAAGGTTCAGAGCCCCAAACCTATAACTGGAGGACTTGGAGCTTTCACAAAAGTGAGTATTGTTTAGGGCGTTGTCCTTCGGGTCTGTATAGTCTTGTTACATAGTCCTTTTGGTGGCGTGTTGGAGTTAACCCCCCACCCCAGCATGTATGTCTCAGTTCTAAGATCAGGCCCTTGTTCTGAGACTTGATTCCATTTACGTAGCATCGTCTGCTTTCTTAGAGCCCAGCAACTGGGGAGTTCAGAAACACAAACAGCCTGTTGTTTCTTTCTGTGTCCATTTTGCCACCAATCTCTAAAACTTGTGATGGAGGCACAGGATCAAGTCCAGGTGCTACTGCTGGTCCCTTTAATAGCTGTTAGAGGCTGTGTTTAAGCAGTATTTTACCCTTGTTCTAGGGTCACTCTAATAAAGCTTAGTCTCAAGCCTTTATTATTAATCCCCACACACAGAATAGGTGTGGATGCTGGTAGTTTTCTCCCACGGGATATTTATTCAGTGTCATGTTTGTTGCAAGGTGATCATCAAACAGGAGCCTGGTGAAGCCCCTCACGTGCCCACAACAGGAGCTGCCAGTCAGTCACCACTTCCTCAGTATGTGACTGTGAAAGGGGGTCACATGATAGCTGTGTCCCCTCAGAAACAAGTCATAACTACTGCAGAAGGGACTGCCCAGTCACCAAAGATTCAGCCCTCCAAGGTTTGTGTGGGGTAGGGGTTGGGAGTTCAGCGTACCAATGAACATGGTTTGTCTAAGTAGTTGACAAGCACTGAAAAGGTTTGGGGTGACAGAGTTGCTGTCCCATAAAATGCTGTGGGTAATAGTCTGTTTGGAAAAGCAGGTCAGTTGATGGTGAGCTCTCTGCCCATAGCATCTCTTTCAAGAGTAGCGCATGTATCGTAGACAGTCCAGAAAGAGTTCCAGTGGCAAAGGGTGGCGGTGTCCTCACGGAGTGAGAGGGACAGGCCTCGGAGACACAGCTTTCCCCTTGATTCAGGTCTAAAGTGCCACTACCGTTTCACTTGTTTGAGATAGGAGAGTGCTACAGTTTATTGCTCTGGTATCCAGGCTCCGTTTAGTGATTCTTGGCTCTTTAGAGAAGTACTTTTCCTTATAATTTAGAGATACCGGAGAATTGTTGGGAAACTGTAAGGCAGATCTGTGTTTTCCTGCATTGACTGGAAAGAGAATCTGTTGAGTGCTTGTGTGTGCAGGCTCATGTTTACACATTAGCCGTGATCCTCACACCACCTTGCAAGGTGGTATTTTCACCTGTGTTTTACAGATGGAGAAACTGTGGCCCTGAGAGGTTAAGCAGCCCCTTAGGCAATATAACAACCATTGTTGAATCCCTACTACCTTGATTTGTGAAACTCTGTATTGTTTCTCATTTTTTTATTATATTTTATTCTTTTAAATTATTTGATCAATGTTTTATTCTTACATCTAGTAATCTGAGCAACTTCGTTGAAGATAGCATGTATTATAACAAACCATTGTTAACTTCC
Organism: Chinchilla lanigera; assembly: GCF_000276665.1. Classification (NCBI taxonomy): domain Eukaryota; kingdom Metazoa; phylum Chordata; class Mammalia; order Rodentia; family Chinchillidae; genus Chinchilla; species Chinchilla lanigera. The sequence continues at coordinate 23,629,512 of NW_004955420.1, read as the reverse complement.
TATCACCTTGTTTTGAAATTCTGTATCACTTTTATTGTTTTTGTGTTGTTTTTGTTTTGGTTGTTAGTTTTCTTTTCTCTTTAAAATAAAAAAACAAACAAACAAAAAAAGAATACATGGCTAGCAAGCAACAAGAGGATTAACCCCAGATCTCGTTATTCTAGCTTCCTATTCCAGGACTGGGAGAAGTTAGTGAGACATTGTCTGTAACTCCACATACTTAAGAGCATCGAGATAAAATAATTATCTGTGTTTCAGCAAGTATGTTTTGAAGCTACTGAGAGTATTTTGTGGGTATTTTTCAACCTGACGGTCATATTTTCTAGGGAGAGTGAATTGTTGGAGAGGAGCACTGTATTCTAAAATAGAAAAAGGCTTTGGATAATTTTGACTAGTTAAGAGACCTAGATACAGACTGATAAAAATTCACAGTAGTGTCTGGTAAGAATCACCTGCAGCTCTAGGAAGTGTTATACCTAAGGCATCGCTCATGAAGCAGAATCCCCTGTGAGGAGGGGTGTCCTCAGAATCCACATTTCTGATAAGCTCTCCTGCTCATTTATGTGCTTAGACAGGTACAGAAAGCATGGAGCTATAGCATCAAGTTTGATTTTGGTGCTTTTGTAGGCAAAACCAGAGTTAAACATTTTGTCGCAGTCCTTCAGCGAATCAATTATTGTCATCTCCACTTTTGTTCAGACTTGTCTTACATGTTCCTCAAAGTCTGCTTTGCTTCAGAGAAGAACATGTGATTTTCCTGGTGTAGGGCGTATGTAGTTTTTTTTGTTTTGTCTTGTTTTGTGTTTTGCTTTTTTGGAGATGAGGTTTCGCTAGGTAGTTCATGCTGGTCTTGAACTCACGAGGGAGCCCAGGCTGCCCTCGAATTTGCGTCAGTCCTCCTACCTTATTGTCCCAAGTGTTGGGATTACAGGTGTGCATCACCACAGCCAGCTTCCAGTTTAGGCTTTGAATCAGTCTGGCATTGCTGTTGATGTTCAGAAGTTCTAGGATAGTTCAGTCTCCACTGTTTGCCACTTTGCATTTTGCCAGTCCATTCAACCATCACTGTTGAGCAACCATTCTGTCTTGCCACATCACCACCTATGTACTGGTAGTAGAAGACTAAGAGAGCGCAAGTGGGCTTGTGCTGGCATGCCCAGAACAAGGCTTAACCACAGCAGAGTGAAAGAACTGCAGAGAAGGAGCTGATGAAAAAGCATTGCTCTAGCTGGGCGTGGTGGCACACGCCTGTAATCCCAGGTGCTTGTGGAATGGGAAGAGGAGAGAAGGTGGTATGCAAGTTGGGAGGCTGAGGCAGGAGGATCCTTGCGAGTTCAACACCAGCCTGGGCTACAGAGTGAGCTCAAGGCAGCTTGAACTGCGTAGGGAGACTCTGTTTCAAAAAAGACAAAAAAAAAAAAAAAGAAAGAAAAAGAAAAAGCATTATTCTTTCCCAAGAACTTAGTAGATGTTTGGACTTGACATAAGGAACTGTCTGTAAGTACAGACTGGGCCTGGTTATTATTCAAGTGCATTTGTAGAAACTGCCGAAAATGGGAAGCTAGAAAAAGTGGTCATTTGCCCTCCACACAATTTTGGCAAAATAGAACTACAGCTTCTTTTTTTACTTTTATTTTTTTATGAAAGTGGAGAGAGGTTTTCCCTCTAACAGGAAGAGACAGCTGAAGATCTGCATGGCAAGGAAGCAGTGTGGCTTTGTGAAAGGCAGTGAGCTTTGGAATTAGCTTCTTACTTGTGTCACCTGGGCCATCTGTTACTGGGGTGACCTGGGCAGGTTATTTAATCTCTCTGGACCCTGTTCTTTTTATCTCGTCAAAGGAATAATGCCTCCTTTCAGGCCTGCAGGAGAATGCGAGTTTGTGTATAAAGGACTTAGCAGGGGCCATGATCGGTAGGTGGTGACTGTGTGATGTGTGGAGACAGGCACAGGTGCCATGGGGATGGTTACTGGGCACGAATGGCTGTGGTTTGAGTAGGCAGCGGGCAGGTCATAGACCCAGAATGTTCTCCTTGGGGCGCTGCGTTCTGACTTGCCTCAGGTGTGCACACAGCTCCAGGAGGGAGAATAGAAACACCGGCGCGGTGTGCATCCAGGTGAACTGCAGAACAAAGGTTTCGTGCTTCATAAAGCTAGGAGGAAATCAGCACCTCCCAGAGAGGTGCTTGTGGAATGGGAAGAGGAGAGAAGGTGGTATGCAAGTTCACGTTGTCGGCCGAAATGTATTGTTGAAGAGGCAAATGAATTTGCCATCATAGTGTGTTCTACTTAAAGATCTTCCTTCTTTTTTTTGGTGCCCATGGTCAGCTGTGCGTAGAGTTTTTCCCTATGGATGTAGACTTCTCAGTTTTTCTTTTCCAGAGAAGGAGGGCATTGGCCACTATGCCTAGTGGATAATGTCTGCTGGTAAAGACTGCCCTCCTGTGGCTGACTCCGGATGCCATGTTTTGTCAGGCTCTTGGAGAAAGTTGAAGTCCACTCTGTTCTTCCTAAAAACACCACTGTTGTGAATTTGATATGTGGTTTTCATGACCTAAACACATAGCCATAGAAGACATACAGTGTTTGTGTTTTGGAGATTTACATAAGATACACTTTTCTGCAACTACGTTTATACAGACATTTGTAGTCCTCATCCATTCATTTAGATTAGAAAGAGATGTAACAGGTAACTTTTCTTTTTTTCTTCTTCTTTTTTTTTTTTTTTTCCTGTACTGGGAGTCAAACTCACAACCTCGCACTTGCCAGGCAGGCGCTGTGCCGCTGAGCTAAATCCCTAGCCCCAGGTAACTTTTCTTAAAAATCAGTTGGAGCTGGATGTGGTGGCACATACCTGTAATCACAGCACTCAGGAGGCTGAGGCAGGAGAACTCACTGTGAGTTTGAGGCCAACTTGGGCTACATAGTTGTTCTAATGTTTTATTTGGTCAGCTAAAAATGTTTTTGAAATATAAGATGTCAGCTAATAAACACTACTGAACTAAACGTACAGCATGGTCCCAATTTTGTGTTTTAAAATATGTATTAGAAGGAATTGGAAAAAAATATATTTAAAATATTGACAGATTATTTCTTGATGCGCAGAATTTTTCTTTAAACTTCTTTTATTTCCCAAATTTACAAAAGTCATATTACTTTATAATCAAAATAAGTTCTAAAAAGTAGTTGAAGTTAAGATAACAGTCTTCAAGCTTTTATTATTAAATTCAAAGCATAAGAAATACCGTTATCCTGCCTGCCCAGGCAGCCTTCCGAGAGTGTGGACCTGGATGCCAGCTGTCGCATTCGGGCTCGCCTTGTTCCTTGCTAGAGCAGAGCGGCTGTTCCGGCCCACGAGCACTCATCGTGCCTGAGAGAAACCCGTTCTGCTCTGACCCAAACAGGTTGTTGGGGTGCCCGTCGGGTCTGCCTTACCTTCAGCTGTGAAGCAGGCTGTGGCAATCAGTGGTGGCCAGATCCTTGTCGCCAAGGCCAGCTCTTCTGTGGCCAAAGCAGTTGGTCCAAAGCAAGTTATGACCCAAGGAGTTGCCAAAGCGATTGTGAGCGGAGGTGGAGGGACCATCGTTGCACAGCCAGTGCAGGCCTTGAGCAAGGCGCAGGTCACTGCCTCTGGGCCTCAGAAGAGCGGATCCCAGGGCTCAGGTAACTGTTCACCTGGGGGCTCCCAGAATTTCCTTTGCTAATGATTTGATTTGGTATTGATTTTGAGTAGGAAAGCCTACGAGGTTGATGCTTTCAGGAGTATATAAAGATGTTTGTTCTTTTTCATGGAACATTTTACATAAGGGTTTGTAAGTAGCTTGTTTCCAAATTGTATTTATGTCTGTTTATTACAAATAAGTTCAAGAATAGTAACAACCGAAGGTATTTCTTGATGTTTCTTCAGGTCTAGGCAGGAGCTTGTGCCGCTGAGCTATGTCCCCGGCCCTTCAGGTCTAAACCGTAATTTTCGTCAGTCCTCATCCCCACTTTTGAGTTGTATGTAAGATTTAAAATCCTCACACGGGGGCCAGGGATATAACTCAGCAGTACAGCACCTGCCTGGCAAGTGCAAGGTCCTGAGTTTGATTCCTGGCACCACACAAAAAAATCTTGATATGACCAGTTTACCAGCAGCTTTTTGAGATATTGACTAGAGGCCGGGGATGTAGCTCAGTGGCATAAGCGCTTGCTTGGCAAGCCTGAGGTCATGAGTTCAATTCCCAGTAACCAAAAAAAAAAAAAAGAGAGATACTGACTAGCGTTTCTCTATGAAACAGACACTTGAATGCATTGGATGTATTTTAGCCCTTGAGGTACTGCGTTGCTTCTGTGACGGGGTGGGGTGGGGATGGGGAGGACATCAGTGTTTATTTCTAAGGTCCTGACAAGGCCAAAGAATTTTTGCAATGAGTAGGGAGAATAGAACATAACGGATCATAAAACAGAGATTTCAGAGGTAGCACAGTGCTGACGATGCCGACGCCATTCAGGTTGCGGCTTTGAGAGTAAATGCTTGAGATTGTAAGATGTGGTCTTCAGGGTTTAGGAGGTCGGTGGGTTTTTTGTTTTTGTTTTTTGAGGCATGCTTTGTAGTTCAGGCCCTGAATTCACTATGTAGCCCAGGCTGGCCTCAAACTCGCGCAGTCCTCCTGCTTCCACTCCTGAGTGCCGGCATTACAGGCGTGCGCCACCGTGCCCGGCAACACAGTACTTTTGGGAGGATAGTACCAGTAATTACAGTGAGGGCTGAGGCTTATACAATGTAGATAGCATTAGCACACGTGCGTCCTAAGGCCCACAGTAATCTTTACAATGAGGCTTGGGTGTAAACTAGCATTGAACTATTCTAGGCAGAACCGGGACATGTAATCAGCTTGTGGTGGTTTTTGTTTTTTGTTTTTTTTTTTTTTTTTGGTACTGTGAATCGAACTTACGACCTTGCACTTGCCAGGCAGACACTTATGCCACTGAGCTATATCCCCGGCCCAATTAGCTTGTTTATAAACAGCATAAATTAGTTTTTGGTAGGCTCTTCTGGTATGTAGATACTTTTTAGTTGGGAAGATATTTTAAGGGTATTAGCCTGTTTTTTCTCGCAGTACTGGGAATTGAACCCAAGGCTGTCATAGTAAGCTACGTCATCATCCCTTTTTAGTTCTTGGTTTGAGATAATTTCCCCGTAAATTAGTTGCCCAGGCTGGGCTAGAATTTGGGATCCTCCAGACGTGTGCCACCACACCCAGCTGAGTATTAGGCTTTAAAGTATCTAGGAAACATTTACTGTTAGTGTTTTTAAATAAGTGTCCATTACTCTGTAATTTAGACTGTTGTCCATAATTCCACTTTGTCTTACCGTTTCTCTTCCTTTTTCTTCGTTTTCCCCTCTTCACCACTCTAGTAATGGCAACGTTGCAGCTACCAGCCACTAATTTGGCCAACTTGGCAAATTTGCCTCCAGGCACCAAACTGTACCTTACTACGAATAGCAAGAACCCTTCAGGGAAAGGGAAACTGCTGCTGATTCCACAGGGAGCCATCCTGCGAGCGACCAACAATGCCAGTTAGTCCGCCCTTGAATCAGTGGGCCTGGGTCTCTGGTGTGTTCTTCTCAGCCAGCGGAGCGGTGGTTCTTACTCTTCCAGGAAGTGTTTCTTCCGTAATTCCCTAATGGTAGCATTTGCCCACATGGATCTAAAATATACACGTACTCTAACTGGAAATGGGTGTAAGTCATCAGAGTACTGGGCGGTAACACGGTTATCCTGGCTTCCCTGCTCAGAGTTTGGGACCGACCTCAGTGGAGAGGTATGGGTGTGGAGGCTGTGGGGAGGACCTGTCGTGCTGACCTGCAGCTGAAGAGTTCTTCCTTCTGCTGGGTGTTCAGCATTACCCGAGGAACGTCTGTCTCCTTCCAGGGGCTGGGAGCCTGTTTTTATTTTAAAGGAGATGGAATAGTGTTGGAATGAAGCATCTCTATTTGCCATTATTTAGACTTTTTAAATGTGTGCTAGGCTTGGAGGTGGAAGGGGAAGTAAAGGCTCATCCTGAGTGTGTACATGTTAAAGCCCCAAGGAAATTAGAGTTTTATAAATCTTAGCTTTAACATACAGAGAACACCGCTTTGGGTTGTCTAAAAAAGGGAATAGTAAAAGGAATGATTTATTTCCCTATGAATCAGAAGCAGGATGATACAGCAGTCAGGTTTATTAAAAATTAACCAGCCTTGTCAAATGCAGTGTAAGCTGCTCACGATTTGTTTATTCCCTGTGATGAGTCATTGCCACTCGCCATGTGGTATGTTTTCCACATCCCAAAACAGTGGGATGTCAAAAGGTTAGATGAAAAATGACAGTATAAGCATTCCAGAATTCACCCAGAAAGCTACTTAGATTTTTGTGATAGCCTTACGTTCAAAATAAACCACAGTACTTTTGGGAGTATAGAATCAGTAATTACAGTGAGGGCTGAGGCTTAGGCAGTGTAGATAGGATTAGCACACGTGCGTCCCGAGGCCCACATTGAATTTCTTGCATAATAATCAGGGGAATTGAGGTAAGGAGAGAAGTTGAGTATCTGTGGTCCAGGTAGCTCATATATGTGATCTCATAATGTGTTGTAATGTGTCACTGACCTTACTAGAGTGTAAGTAAAGGCTCCATAGGCTTAGAGGTGAAATTTGTTTTTTTGTTTTGTTTTTGTCTTTTTGAGACAGGGTCTTACTATGCAGTTCAGGTTGGCCTTGAACTCACTTTGTAGCCCAGGCTGGCCTTGAACTCGCAAGGATCCTCCTGCCTCAGCCTCCCGAGTGCTGGGATTACAGGCGTGAGCCACCACACCCAGCTAGAGGTGAAAGAACAAAAAAGAACAGGACCCTGGAGCTACTGTCAATGATAGGGTTTGATTAAAGAAAATAGTGTCAGAATTTCCCACAATGAAGTCTAAACACTTGTCAAAGATAAATCCTTCCCTGCACCGAGAGCTGGAAGATAATCAGGTACCATTCGGTAGGGTAAATGTTCCCTATCCAAAATGCTTGGGACTAGAATTTATTTCAGATTTCAGCTTTTTTATTTGCACAGACTTTAGAAGTTGACCGTTCCTAGTCCAAAAATTGGAAATCTCATAGTGCTCAAAAAGTTGGATTTCAGGTTCCAGATTACACATGCTCAGTCTGCAAATAGATTCTCATCTCATTTGCAAACTCCAGGAAATTGTACTCCTGTCACAGAACAGACAGATTGCAGAGGAGGAGGAAGGTGGGAGAGGAGAGGGAACGGTGCGGGAAGGAGCGCGTCTCCAGACTTGCCTGCTTTCTGCTGGTAACCCTCTGCTCGACACGTTTGTGATGCTGCTGTTGTGCTTTGTAGATCTGCAGTCCAGCTCAGCTGCAGGCAGTGCTGGTGGCGCAGGTGGGGGCGGCGGAGGCAGCAGCGGTGGTGGAGGAGGAACCCAGAGCACTGCCAGCCCCGGAGGGGTCTCCCAGCACCTGACTTACACATCCTACATCCTCAAGCAGACTCCCCAGGTCTGCCCGTTCGTTCCTGATCTTTTTAGTCATCATGCCGTCTGGGGTTGCCCTTAGTTATAGCGGATTTACTGACATTTTAGCTGTGTTACAAATCTGTTACTTGGGGGTTGATTTGTTTGAGAGATGAGGAAACAGATTCAGGAAGGCCTAAATAACTTATCTCAGATATCCCTGCTAAGCTAATGCTAGAGCTTGCGTTTAAGCCCAGATGTTGCTGCCTTGAAGAAAAAGTCCCATATTCCTCGCCTCCCAAATCTAGGAGGTAATAAGTACTGTTAATGTACAGTTGGAATTTTATTCTTGGAAGGACTTAACCAAAGCAATAGTATCAAGTCGTGGCATTTGAATTAGGTTGGATTCAGTGATTTTCACTGAATTGCAGAATGAAGGGGGGAGACTGTTACAGCTTGCAGCTTGTACCTTGTGATTTAAACAGAGCAGTCTTAACAAGTTCCTGGGATTGTTTGTTTCCCCCTAACTTAGGGCACATTTTTAGTTGGCCAACCCTCACCCCAGACATCTGGAAAACAGCTGGCTGCTGGGTCAGTGGTCCAAGGAACGCTGGGAGTTGGCTCCTCTTCTGCACAAGGACAGCAGACATTGAAAGTTATCTCTGGGCAGAAAACCACTTTGTTTACACAGGTAAGTACACCCCCGCACACACTCCTAGCATGTGATTGTGGCATTTAGCTACTATTTGCAGCTTGTGCCTTAACAGACTCCTTAAGTTCAAAAGAAACTAATGTTACATAAGAAAATGAATAACAAAAAAGTATAGAAAAATAAGAAAAGATCTTAAGGTTTTGGAAAATATGAGTAAGGAAGTAAGGCTGAGTGTTATTCATATACACACACAGTGGGTTCCTGTACAGTTAATAAATAAGGTGTAAATTTAACAACAAAAGCAAAAGGAAAAACTTGATCGATTATTTTTTTTAAAAATCACTATTTGTCTAAAATTTTAAATTTGTGATTTTTTTAAAAATCACACTATTCGTTAAAAAATCACACTATAAAACGTCTTTGATGGGACTTCATATAAGAGACCTTGAATAGTGTAACAAATGATTTTAGTCACGATATCTATTCAGTGAGTGTTCTAGCAGGCTTGGGGACATGTTTCTTCATTTGTTTTGTACTGCTGGGGATCAAACCCAGGGCTTTGCACATGCTAGGCAAGTGTTCTCCCTCTAAGCTATGTTCCCTGCCCTTGGGGGATGTTTCTGTAGCATTTTTTGATATCGCAATGACAGAATTTTGATTGAGTGAGGGACATCTTAATCATCTACAAAGATCCTGTTGCTCCATCTACAGAACTTAGCAGATGAAGCAGGCAAAGATGCAGAAAGATACACTACAGTGTGACACCGTTCCCCACAGACCGCACGTCCCCCATGTCTGCATGTCATTAGCATTTCTCCAAAAAGGGACTGTTCGGTTTTTGTCAGATACATTTTCTGTGTCTGATGAGCTGATCATGTTTTCTTTTTTCTAATTTGTTAATCACATTGATTGCTATTTTTTCTTTTTAAAAAATGTTATTAGTACGAGTTTGCAGTACCTGACATTTACATTCACCTTAGGGAGTAGGTGCATGTACATAACCCAGCTTGATTCTTTCCTAAATTCCCTTCCTAGCCGGGTGTGATGGCACATACCTGTGATCCCAGCACTCAGGAGGCTGAGGCAGGAGGATCGTTGTGAATTTGAGACCAGCCTGGGCTCCAGAGTGAGCTTGAGGCCAGCCTGAACTGCATAGTGAGACCTTGTCTCAAAAGACAAAAAAATACAAATAAATAAGTAAATTCTCTTTCTGTCTACCTCCTTCTCTAAATTCCCTTCCCTCATTTTCATTCTTGCTGTTATTATATTTAGTTCATAGGTATGACATACAATGTTTACATTCATTGTGGGTATGTGGTACATATAAGTGATACATCGTACATCTTTTTACTCCATCCCCACCCTGCCCTCCTCCTCCTGGGGCCCTTCCCATCTGCAGAAGATCATCTCTGTTCCCTTCTGCCACTTGCTTATTTTGCTCTTTATTTGTATTTCACTTTACTCAAATGGGAGCTCTCAGGTGGTATTTTTTTAATGACTTAAGGAAATTTATTTTATTTTATTTTTATTGTAAAGAAAAAAAAAAAATTCCAAAACAATATGATAGGAGGGTAACTGTGGTCAACACATTACATATTGTTATCTTCAAATCAGTTAGGGTACAAGCTATCAGCATTTAATTGTCCAAACAATATTAGCACAAACCTATCCCTTCAGTGAACTGAGAGATAATCAGCAGCATAATTATAACTCTTATCTATACTTGTATATAATTTTTTCCTTTCGCTTTTCCCTTCTGTTTTCTCTTTCTGCTAAACTATTTTTTCTTTCCTTTTGAAGTTTCTTCCCTTTTTATAATATCTATTATATATTTTGGATCATATTTAATCTTTCAGCTTCTCACACTGGGGAGACAATACGATGTTTACACATTTGTGTCTGGTTTATTTTACTTATGAGTATGGTCTCTAGTTGCATCTCTTTACCTATGAAAGTCTCCATTTCATCATTCTTTATAGTTGAGTAATACTCCGTTATATAAAAAGGTCACATCTTTTTTTTTCTTTTTTTTTTTTTTGAAGATCACATCTTTTTTATCCATTCCTTAGTTGATGGACATTTGGGTTGTGTCCAAGATGTAGCTATTACACATTGTGCTGCTATAAACATGGGTGCACATACATCTCTGTGGTACAATATTTTTATTTTTTCTGGGAAGATACCTAGGAGGGGAATAGCTGGGTCAAATGGGACCTCCAATCCTAGGTTTTTGAGGAATCGCCACACTGATTTCCACAGTGGTTGCACCAGTCTGCACTTCCACCAGCAGTGGAAAAGCGTTCCTCTTCCCTACCAGCATTTGTTATTGGTTAATTTCCTGGTGGTAGCCATTCTTTCTAGGGTGAGATGGTATCTCAGTATTGTTTTAATTTGCATTTCTCAGACAAGTGATGATGAACATTTTTTCATATATTTATTTGCTGTTTGTATTTCCTCATTTGAAAAGTATGTGTTCATCTCTGATGCCCGTTTTTTGGATGGGGTCTTTAAATTTGGGAGGGCTGATTTTTTTTTTTTTTTTTAGTTCTTTACATGTTCTCAATAGTAAACGTATGTCTTAAGGAACATCCGGCAAATATTTTTTCCTACATTGTGGGTTGTCTTTTCACTCAGTTGGTAGGTTTTTCTTGCTATACAAAAGCTTTTTAATACCATGAGATCCCAGTTGTTGATTCTTTGTGATAATTCCTGTGTGATCAGGGTTTTATTCATAAAGTCTTTTTCTACACCAATGTCTTCAAGAGTTTGACTTGTTCCATTTTCCAGCAGATTTAATATTTCTGTCTTAATATTTAGATCTTTGATCCATTTCAGATGTAGTTTAGTGCATGGTGAAAGATGGGTCCAGTGTTAATCTTTGACATGTGCAGAGCTAGTTTTTTATCACCATTTATTAAACATGCTGTCTTTCTTCCAGTGGATGTGTTTGGCTCCTTTGTCAAATATAAGATGGCTGAATATGTCTGGAGTTGTTTCTGCATCTTCTAGTCTGTTCCACTTTTTATGCCAGTACCACACTTGTTTGTTTTGTTTTCTTTTGTTTTTTATCACAGTAGCTTTATAATTTCAAGTCAGTGATTGTGATGGCCCCTGACTTGCCTTTGTTACCCAGAATTGCCTTTGCTGTTTGAGGTCTCTTCTGGTTTCAAGTGAACTTTAGGGTTGTTTTCTCTAATTCTGTGAGATATGCTGTTGGAATTTTGATTGGAATTGCATTAATTCTGTATAGGTATTTTGACAGTATGACCATTTTCATTATACTGATTCATCTTACCCAGGAACAGGGGATATCTTTTTCCATTTTCTGATATCTGCTTCAGTCTCCTTTTTCAGAGTACTGTAGTTTTCAACATAGAGGTCCTTTACATCCTTCATTAGATTGATTCCTAGGTATTTCATTTTTTTTTTTTGGATGCTATTGTGAAAAGTGGTATTTCCCTAATTCCTCTCAGTGAGTTTGTTATTCGCGTCTAGGAATACTACTGATTTTTGAGTGTTGACTTTGTATCCAGCTACACTACTGAATTTGCTTATTAAATTTAGCAGTTTTTTAGTGGAGTTCTTGGGATTTCCTGTGTAGAGTATCATATCACCTGCAAATAGTGGTAATTTCATTTCTTCCTTTCCTATCATTCCTTTTTATTTCTTTATCTTGTCTAATTGCTCTGGCTAAAGTTTCCAGGACTATGTTGAGTAAGAGTGGAGACAGTGAACATCCTTGTATTGTTCCTGATTTTAGAGAGAAAGCTTTCAGTTTTTATCCATTTAGTATGATGGTGGCTGTTGGTTTGTCATAGATGGCTTTTATTAGATTGAGATAGAGACAATCTGTTCTGATTTTCTGAAGGGTTTTTATCATGAATGGGTGCTGTACTTTGTCAAAAGCTTTTTCTGCATATGATTTTTGTCCTTGGCTCTATGAGTGTGGTGTATTACATTTATTGATTTGTGTATATTGAACTATCCTTGCATCCCTGGTATAAATTCCTCTTGATCATGGTCTTGTACCTGCATCCCTGGTATAAATTCCTCTTGGTCATGGTCTTATACCTGCATCCCTGGTATAAATTCCTCTTGGTCATGGACTTGCGGCGTTCTATTTGCCAGCATCTTATTGAGGATTTTTGCATCTATGTTCATTAGGGAGATTGGCCTGTAGTTTTCTTTCTTGGTTGGGTCCTTCTCCAGTTTTGATATGAGGGTAATGCTTGCTTCCAAGAATGAATTAGGGAATATTGCTTCCCCTTCAATTTCATTAAGGAGTTTGAGAAGTACTGGTGTTAAGTCTTCTCTTAATTTCTTATGGAATTCAGCAGTGAATCCGTCAGGGCTGGGCTTTTCTTTGTTGGTAGGGTTTTTTTTGTTTTGTTTTTTTTTGTTTTTTTTTTTGTCTTTTTGAGACAGGGTCTTGCTGTGCAGTTCAGGCTGGCCTTGAACTCACTATGTAGCCCAGGCTGGCCTTGAACTCACAGTGGTCCTCCTGCCTCAGCCTTCAGAATGCTGGGATTACAGGAGTGCACCACCGCATCTGGCTCCGTTGGTAGGTTTTTAAATATATCTTCAGTTTCATTGATTGATACTGTTTTATTTAGGATATTTACATCTTATTGATTCAGCTTTGGTAATTTGTATGTATCTAGGAGTCTGTCCATTTCCTCTGCATTTTCCATCATATTAGAATACAGGTTTTCACAGAAGATATAGATGATCGTCTCAGTTTCTGCAGGGTCTGTTGTGACTTTACCCTTTTCATTCCTAATTGCATGGATTTGAGTCTTTCCTTTTTTTGATAACATCGACTATGGGTTTGTCAATTTTATTAGTTTTTCAAAGGACCAACTCTTCGATTCATTGATTCTTTGTATTCTTTTTTTAGTCTCCAATGTGTTAATTTCTGCTCTGTTTTTTATAATTTCTTCTTTCCTGTGAGCTTTTGGCTCTTTTTCTGAAAGTTTGAGGTTCAACATTAAATTGTTTATTTGTGCTTGCTCTATTTTCCTGATATGGGCATTCACTACTATAAATTTCCCTCCTAGGACTGCTTTCATTGTGTCCTACAAGTTCTGGTGTGTTGTATTGTTGTTATTTAGTTGTAGAAACTAATTTCTTCTTCAATTTCATCTGTGACCCATTAGTTGTTCAGGAGGGTGCTGTTTAATTTCCATATGTTTATGAAGTTCTTGTGGTTTCTTTTGCCATTGATTTCAAATTTCATTGCACTATGATCTGATAATATGCATGGGTTAATTTCAGTTCTTTTCCATTTGATCAAGCATGTTCTATGGGTTAGTATGTGGTCTGTTTTGGAGACTATCCCATGTGCAGCTGAGAAGAATGCATATTCTGATGTTGTAGGGTGGAACACTCTATAGATATCCACTAAGTCCATTTGTTCAGAAGTTTGGTTTAATTCTATTAGTTCACTGTTGCTTTTTTGTCTAGTTGATCTGTGTTTTTGTGATAGTGAGGTATTAAAATCCTCTAATACAGTTGTATTAGTGCTTATTTGATTTTTCATGCCCATTAATATTTTTTATATAGTTGGGTGCACTGGTATTTGTTCCATATATATTTATGATTGTTATCTCTTCTTGGATCATTCGTATACAAGGATGTAGTGACCTTCTTTATCTCTCTTAATCACTCTTAGCTTGAAATTCACTTTGTCTGTGAACAGAATAGCTACCCCTGCTTTTTTCTGAGTCCCTATGGCATAGAGTATTGTTTTCCATCCTTTGACTTCCAGTCTATGACTTTCTTTTTTAATTGAATGTGTTTCTTGTATTGAGCATATGTTGGATCATGCTTCTTGATCTATTCTGCCAGTCTGTGTCTTTTGATTGGTGAGTTGAGGCCATTGACATTGATGGTTACAACTGATATGTATTGATTTATCCTTGTGATGTTATTTTCTTTTTATTTGTTCCCCCTCTTTTTTTTGCCTCCCTCCGTTCACTTATTTGCCTTGCGTAGTGAATTCCTTTTGTTGGAGTTTATGGGTTATCATCCTTGTTTCTCCTTTCTAGAATGTCCTTCAAAACATTTTGGAGTGCTGGTTTGGGGGTCTTAAATTTCCTTATCTGTTCTTTTTCATGAAAGTATCTTATTTCTCCATCAATTTTGAAAGATAGTTTTGCTGGGTGTGGTCACACACACCTGTAATCCCAGCACTCAGGAGGCTGAGGCAGGAGGATCATTGTGAGTTTGAGACCAGCCTAGGCTACAGTGTGAGCTCAAGGCCAGCCTGAAATGCATAGCAAGACCCTGTCTCAAAAAGACCAAAAATAAATAAATAAATTTAAAAAGGATAGTTTTGCAGGGTACATCAATCTGGGTTGAAGGTTGTTTTCCTTTAGAGCTTGAAATACTTTACTCCAAGCTCTCTTTAACTTAAGGGTTTATGTTGAGAAACCAGCTGTGAATCTGATGGGCTTTCCTTTATAGTAATTTGTTTCTTTTTCTGAACAGCTTTTAATATTCTATTCTTGTGTTGAATTCCTAGAGTCTTGACTATGACATGCCTGGCTGTAGGGGTTTTGTTGTTGTTGTTGTTGTTGTTGTTATGGTCTGTTGGAATTCTATATGCCTCACAACTGTATGTCAAATTATTTTTCTGTACCAGGGAAGTTTTCTGCCATGGTGTCTGAATAGTTTTTTAATATCATTTCTCCTGCTGTTTAATTGACTCCAGTTAATCTTGTTATTCTTCTTTACCTCATCTAGCAGCTGTTGTATTGATTTCTTATGGTCTCTTGCTGGTTTTAAAAAATCCTTGTGGTTGCTAGCAGCAGGCTTGTTTTCTGTCTCTGAGATCGTGTCCTCACATTGGCTTAATCTATTGCAGATACTTTCAGTAGAGTTTTTATTCTCCTAGATATTTGCTTGAGTCTGCTTTATAGATTCCATTTCTTTCCTATGTTGAGCATTCATTGTTTCCATAAATTTTTTCAGCTCATCTATTTTCTTGTCTGTATCCACTCAAGAATCACTAAGCGTGGTTTTCATTGTGGACACCATCTCTGCGGTTATCTGAGAGGTTATTGCTGGTTTGATTTTTTTTCTAGAGCCTCACTCAATTGCTTTGTTTTCATGATTATAGAGAGGCCAGATGGGTGGTTTTCGGATTGTCCCACCTCATTCCCTCCTGGGTTTGCCTTTGGTGATGTTTGGGGTTGCACCTTATTAAGTGTTCCTCATTTTCTTTTCTTTTTCTTTTTTTTTTTTTTTTTTTTTGTCTTTTTGAGACAGGGCCTCATTATGCAGTTCAGGCTGACATTGAGCTGACTTTGTAGCCCAGGTTGGTCTTGAAATCACAACAATCTTCCTGCCTCACCCTCCTGAGTGCTGGGATTACAGACATATGACATGATGCCCAGCTCTTTTCTTTTGTCTGTCTTTTCTTTTTCTTTCTTTTCTTTCCTTTTTCTTTCTTTCTTTCCTTTTTCCTTCCTTCGTTTCTTCCTTCCTTTAGTTTAATTCTTGGGATGATGTTTGTAACAGCTGTTTAGAACAATTATGTCACTTTTACCAATAACCATAGTGTAAAACACAGCCTAGAAAATGACAAACTAAATAACCATTAATTTGTCACCTTTAACCATATGAACTGGATTTGTGGTTATGTAACAAAAGTCTAAAACAAAGCAGAAAATTATATGTAATATACAAGTCCATAATATGTCAATTTTGACCTTGGCGGTTAAAATTTAAAATGGGTTAGGGAGAAAATAGAGAAGTGGTAGAGAAGAAAGAGGTTAAAAGGCTAGAGGATGAAGGATCACACTAACTTGGGGAAGCTGGTGCAGAAGATTGGAGGGAGAAGAGGAAGAGATAAAAAGGAATTGAATAGAACCACAACCGCAAAGAGGCTAGACACCATGGTCACACTCATATAAACACAAGTTCAAACAATGAAGGAGAGAAAGAAAAAGAAACAAAAAAAAACTGTAACTACCAAAAAAAGAGAGGAAAATAAGAACAAACAAACGAAAAAGCAAACAACAACAACAAAAAATCCACTTCCAGGTTTGCCTGTTGTCACTGGTGAACAGTAGTTGGTTTATCCTAAAAATCCAGTGAGTCTGCACCTTCTGGTGGCTTGCAGCAGTCAGTGCACCTTCCATGGGCCTGAGCCCAATTGGGCGCTGCTAGATGGAACCAGAAGCCGCTCTGGGTTCTGAGCTCTATGGTCTCTCTCTAAGATGGTTCCCCGCTAATCGCTGTCTCGCACTGGACAGCCGACACCTCCTCACACACTGAGCACTGGTGCAGTCCTTCACGGCGTAGCGCAGTGTTTTACGTCCACTGCTCCCCACCACTGCTGCATCTCTCCGTGGAGGTCTCTGTGGTCACCAGCACTCACTGTGCGTTGGCAGGCTTGGACCACTCCTTTCACGCGGTGTTTCCTGTCCCGAGAAGGCACCACCAGCTACCTCCTTCTTTGTTGAAGTTTCTCTCTTCATTCTCTCGGTGGGCTTCGACTTGCACCTCAGTTCCTCCCTGGGTCTCGGGGCAGTTTGTCTCCCTATTTCTCAACTTCCCCGTGTTGTTATATTCCAGCATTTGGATGGTAGCACCTGGAGAGGTTCTCTCTCTGTTGCTTAGCACACCACCATCTTGCCCACACTCCTCCAGGAAATGTGTTTTAATATGTCTTCAAATGATCCTTAT
This sequence comes from Chinchilla lanigera, assembly GCF_000276665.1. Lineage (NCBI taxonomy): Eukaryota > Metazoa > Chordata > Mammalia > Rodentia > Chinchillidae > Chinchilla > Chinchilla lanigera. Next base: position 23,612,689 of record NW_004955420.1, on the reverse strand, counting down.
GGTGATTGTTTTATTGGAAACACATATATATTACATTCATCATAGGGAATTTGTTACCTACACAATATATCTTGAGTCTTCCTTTTTTCCCAACCCCCCTCTGTGCCTTCATCCTTTCTTCCCCTACTTGTTTACAACAGCTTTGTTTTCATTTTTATTTAAGCTTGTATGTCTGATTTATTTCACTTAGCATTGCATTTTCCAGGTTTATCCCCCTTTTACAAATGTCCCAGATCTATCCTTTTTATAGCCAAGTAGTGTTCCATGATGTAGACAGCCTGTGTTTCCTTTCTCCATTTGCCAGTTGGTATGCAGGCTGAGTCCAGGACGTAGCTATTATGCATTGTGCCGTTATGAACACTGGTTTGCATGTATCACTGTAATGTGCCTTTAGCTTTTCTTGGAAGATACCTGGAAAGGGACTGTCTGGGTCAAACAGAATTTCTAATTTCACTTCTTCGAGAAATCTCCATAGCGATTTCTGTAGTGGTTATACTAGTTTACACTCCCTCCAACAATGTAGGAGGGTTCTTTTTGCACCACAGCTGCACTAGCATTTGTTACTCTTGATTCCTTGGTGATCGCTGGGATTATAGGTATGCACCACCACACTCAGCTCAGTGATCCTATTATAAAGAATTTAAGTTAGTCTGTTCTCTATTGTTGCCAATAAATACACAAGTCTGAGTAATTCATAAAGAAAAGCAGTCTGTTTTTTGCCCTTGAATTTTGGAGGATGAAAATCCAGGATCAGGTGGCTGTGTCTGCCTGGCCTCTGATGATGACCTTGCAGCTGCATCTCTGCTCAGGGTTGGCATGGTGATAGGAGTACAAGGAAGGAGGAGAGGTCACACAGCGAGACTGGAGGCTTGCTGTGTTCTAACAGCTCACTGTTGTGCGCACTGATTCCACATAGCTAGCATCATCCCTGCTAATGGCTGTGACCTCATGACCGAGTTCCTGTCCACCTCAGGGGTCACAAGGTGCTCACTGTCACTCTGGGCCAAGCTTCCTGTACGTGTGCCCTTGAGGGACACACTTTGCAGAGCATATCCAACCCCTAGCACTTTTGTGTGTGTGTGTTTTTCAGACAGAGTTTCACTGTGCAACCCAGGCAGACCCTCCTCCCTTGGCCTCCAAAATGCTGGGGTTATAGGTGTGCACCACACCATCTGGTTCTCTAGCATTGTTTATAGGCTAAGGTGCAGAAGTACCTCCTGTAGTCACGATTAGCAAGATTTCCTTGGTTGTGTTCTCAAAGGTAGATGCGGAATAAATCGGGCCTCTTAACCTGGACACCACTACCAGTTCTGCCCATTTTGTTTCCACAGGCAGCCGCTGGGGGACAAGCGTCACTCATGAAAATATCTGATAGCACCCTAAAGTCTGTGCCAGCCACCTCGCAACTCTCAAAGCCTGGAACCACCATGCTGCGAGTAGCGGGAGGGGTCATCACAACAGCTGCTTCCCCCACCGTGGCCCTCTCAGCAAATGGGCCAGCACAGCAGGTGAGAAGCAGGATTGGTGTGGTGGGGAAAGAGCCTGAGAAAACGCAAAGTGGGATGAACATAAGGAAGCGGGCCAGCAGGCGTACCAATGTGCCTTTTCCAAGAATTGAAGTACTACTTTTTAAAGAAACCCTTTTTTTTCTTTGGCGGTACCAGGGATCAAACTCACGACGCACTTGCCAGGCAGGCGCTTATGCCATTGAGCTATATCCCCAGCCCTGAAGTACTGCTTTTTAAAAATATTCAAATAGCCATACATCATGGCACACTTCTGTAACTTTAGCACTCCAGAGGCTGAGGCAGAGGATTATGAGTTCTAGGCCAGTCCAGGCTATGTAGAAAAACGCTGTCTCTAAATGAAGGGATGAATAAAAAAGTTAAAAACAAAAATAAATTAAAAATTGAAATATAATTTATGTCCCACAGAATTTACTGCTGTATGGTATACACTTCAGTGGTGTTTATTGTATTCACAAGCTTGTGCATCTCTCCATCTGATTGGGAATGATGGTTATTGTCCCAAAAGAAACCCATAGGAAAGCACTCACTGCTTAGTGAAGGAGCGTAGCTCCTTCCCTGAGCAGCCACTAACCTTTCTTTCCTTAGCGATTCGCCTGTTACAGACTTTGCATATAAACATAGTCACAGAATGTGTGAACTTTGGAGTCTGGCTTCTTTGGTGTAGTGTAACATTTTCAGGGTCCCTCCATTTTGCAGTATATCAATACTTCATTCCTTTTTATAGCTGAGTAATATGCAGCTTTATGGATATACTGCATTTTGTTTATTCATGTATTAATCAATAGATGTTTGCATTGTTTTCTACTTTTTGACCTGTGAACATTTATGTACAAGTTTTAGTATAAACAGTGTTTTCATTTCTCTTGCCTATATAGCTAGAAATAGAATTGCTGGCCCCTACAGTACATCATGTCTAACTTTTTGAAGAACTGGCTGTTTCCCAAGCACCTGTACCATTTTTTGAAGCAAAGTTTCACTGTATAGTTCAGGCTGACCTTGAACTCACAGTGCTCCTCCTGCTGTAGCCTTCTGAGTGCAAGGATTACAGACATGCACCACCATACAAGGCCCTCCACATTCTTGTTGATATTTGTTCTTATCTTTTGGGCTTTAATTATCAGCATCTCGATGGACAGGAGATGTATTTCATTTTTGTTTTGATTTTAAATTCCCTGATAATGATACTGAACCTGTTCTCATGTACTTTCTCGACATTGGTATATTTTTGGAGAAATAGTTCATCTAGATCCTTTGCCTGTGTTTTAATTGGCTTGTCCTTTTATTACTGAACTGTAGGAGGAGAATGGATGGATGATCAGGTAGGGTTTTTTTTGACAGGGCAAGGTATTGGACCCTGAGCCTCATGCCTGTATACACACTATCCCTGAACTACATCTCCAGACCTTTTAAAATTTTTATTATGAGACCCCGTCTTGCTAAGTTGTCTGGGCTGGCCTTGAACTCATAATCCTGCTTTAGCCTCCTAAGTAGCTGCTTAGGCACACCCTGTATTCATGATTCAGGTCTCCTACCAGACTTGGAAAAATTTCCTCCCACTCTGGATTACCTTTCACTTTCTTGATGGTACCTTTTGAACTGTAAAAGTTTCTAGTTTTGCTGGGCATTGTGGCTCACACCTGGGAGGCTAAGGCAGAAGGATTGTACATTTGAGCCCAGATTGAGCAACTTAGTGACTTAGTAAGACCTTGTTTCAAAATTTAAAAACAGCCAGGCACAATGGCCCATATCTGTTTTCTCAGCGTTCGGGAGGCTGAGGCAGGAGAATGGCTGAGTTCAAGGCCAGCCTACATAGCAAGACCTTGTCTCAAAAAATCCAAAACATTTAAAAAAAGAACTGTGATATAACTCAGAGCAGAGGCCCTGGGTTCAATCCTCAGTACCACTACCACTAATAATAGTAATAATAATAACAATAATAATATTATTTTTAAAGGATTTTGATATAGTCCTACTTAGATGTTTCTTTCATTGCTTGTCTTTTGACATCACAGGTGAGAAACCATTACCTAATAAAGGCTCACAAAATTTAAGCCTATGGTTGCTTCTCTCTCACGTTTAGGTCTTTGATCCATTTTGGGTTGACTTCTATATGGTGTGAGGTGGGAACCAAGTTTCATTCTTCTGTGTGTAAAATACCCAGTAGACCCAGAACTTTTTTTTTTTTTCCTCTTTTTTTAGTCTTTTTGAGACAGGGTCTTACTATGCAGTTCAGCCTGGCCTTGGGTCACTTTGTAGCCCAGGCTGGTCTTGAACTCACAATGGTCCTCCTGCCTCAGCCTCCCGAGGGTTGGGGTTGCAAGTGTGTGCCGCTATGCCCGGCCCAGAACATTTTTTGAAAGGACTCTTTCCCTGTGAATTGTCTGCGAACCCGAAGACTTTCATGATCTGCCTGCTAGCTTCTCCAGCTTCTTCACATGCAGCTCCTGCTTCTCACCGGCCTGCTTACAAGTCCTGCCACTCTACTTGCAGTTCCTCCACAAACCGTGTCCTTTTATTCGTGATTTTCTGTGTGCCGTCTTCTCCCTTTCTCTGTCCTGACTCTTGAAGGGTCCTCTACAGTGCCGCTCATCTTACCTGGAACTTCTCCAGTGCCCTTACCTGGCATCCCTAGGTGGCAGCGCAGCGCTCCGTCTTGGGTGACTGCTGTGCGCCGTGGCTGCCGTGGCGCTGATCACACTCAGTGACCCTCTCCGGCTTGATGCCGTCCACCTGTGAAGCCTGACATTGACCGGGGTGCTGCCATGCAGATGGCTCTCGGATGAAGAGATAGACTAAAACGTTGTAGTGAAATTTTCATGTGTGATTTTATTTCATTTACATTTTTTTTTTTATTCTGAGAATATGCCCCTCGACTTTTCTTGGTGGTGAAATAGCCTTTTATAAAGTGATGCAAGTGGTGAATTTTTCTTAAATTTTCTTAATGTGCTAACCCTACGATACTCCCTCCACTTCCATGAAATCTAAAAGTACCGGGTAGAGAAGTGTCCCTCTCCAATCGGTATGACGTCCATGGTAGGTGGAAGCATCTAGTGGTTTGTATTTACTGTGCTGCTTGACAGGCACTGTTCTAAGAAAGTTACGCTGTTTTCTTCTTCACTGCCTCATTTCTCACCCTGTGGGTGAGCAGTCAGAAGGAACTGTCCCCAGCTCTGCATCTGCTGTCGGTTCTGTGATGAAAACTGCGGGGCAGACGCAAGTGTGCGTGAGCCAGGCCGCCGTGGGAACCTGCAAGGGTGCGGCTCCCACCGTGGTCAGCGCAACATCCCTGGTGTCCACCTCGAACCCTGTCTCTGGGAAGGCCACAGTATCAGGTCAGTCGCATCACATCATTTCTCAGTGTCTCTTTCTGGGCCACAATCTTTGAAAGATCTTAAACAATGTAATAAGCTATTTAAAAACAACCCAGAGCTGGGCATGGTGGGAAACGCCCGTAGTCCCAGCTTGTTGGGAAGCAGGAGGATTGCAGGTTTGGGGGGCCGGGTTGGGCAGCCTAGCAAAGCACTGTCTCAAAAAGTAGAAAGGGCTGGAGATGCAGCTCAGTGGCAGAATGCCGCTGGGTTCAGTCCTCAGTGTCACAGAAACTAATAAAAATTCTTCAGTTCTAGCTTGAACAGTAATTTTTAAACGATATAATAAAACCATAGCCACGGGAATCCTACTGGGTATTTTATTTTCATGGTGTAATTTCATGGAGAGTTGAGAGGTTGTTCTCTTTAAAGAACCTGTTTCTTTTTTATTAATGACTAATTTTGAGTGGAACTCATTGCAAAGCATAGCATACATTTCTTTGCTCTTGTAAATCCTTATGCTATCTCTTTGCCTGCACTAAATAGCCCCCCAGAAATGTGCCTCTTACTTTGAGTAGCCTGGGGACATTCTGAGGCCAGATTGCCTGAGTTTAAGTAACTTGCTTCAGGTCTCACCTGTAGAGGGGGTTGATTACACCTACCCCATGAGAGCTGGGGCGGGGTTACACGGGCCATTGCACACCTGTGCCGGATGCTGTCTGGTTTACAGTGGTGACGACATAAATCACTGCTGCCATTGTCATCCTCATCGCTGCCACCATTTTGTTTTTAGCCTGTGATCACTTATGTACAGTTCTAAAATCTGAAGAGGTAGACAAACCAAAGGTTACATTTTTCATAAATAATTCTCACAGCAATGTCAAACTGTTACAAAGCTTCTAAATCTTAATTTCTGTGTTAATTCTTGTTATACATTGGTAACCACCGCTTTACCTTCTGGCACTGGTCTGCAGAGTTTTACTCGTACACCACATACTTCCTTTGGGTCTTTTTTTTTCTTTTTCTTTTTAGACAGGGTCACCCTGTACAGTTCAGGCTGGCCTTGAGCTCACTTTGTAGCCCAGGCTGTCCTCGAACTCGCAAAATCCTCCTGCCTCAGCCTCCCAAGTGCTGGGATTGCAGGCATGCACCACCACACTTGGCTATGCCTTTGGATAAGAAGTTGTAGATGTTATTCTGAATGTGACTCCAGGCCAAGCCCCTGTGTCTTACCCATTTTTTGGATAGAGAAAAGAATAAATTTTTCCATAATTCCCACCTCCCAGGTGGAATTGGCCAAGCAGTAAATGGAGATTTCCTGCTTTTAAATTCTACTTTTCTAAGACATTGCCGATAAACTTTCTGTGTAACATTTTGAAGAAGGACAAAACTATTTCCTGTAGACAACCAGCAGTTTTTAAATTAAACTGTGTGTGTTTTAATTGCTCTAAACAAACAGTCACTATTAGAACTGTGCAGTGGAGTGTGCAAGGGGTAAATAAATACCAGGAGATGCGGTCAGACTCCCGGGCCTGGGAGGCCACAAGAGGGAGCTGGGATCCGGCTTCAGGAGGGGCAGCGGTCTGCTTCCCTTCTGAAAGGACTGAGTGTGAAAGCAGGGATAGACCAAGGCCTCGACACTGAGTAGGAACATTCCCTGATGACCTGGCAGAGAGCTCCAGCCAGACTGAAAGGAATTTTCCAGAAAGAACAGTGAGAGGAAATGGTCCCTGAGTGAAACACATTTCCCCCAGGATTGAAGGGTAGGAACTTGGAGGTAAAAGGGTGCAGTGTATAGCATGCTGAAGGAAAGAGGCCCACACCCAGGCGCAGTGTATTGAGGAAGTCAAAATCCGAGGAGTAAAGAGAAGACCTTGAAAGAGAAAAAAAAAGGGAAATTTTAAAAATTGTGTTGCAATATCATTGAGCTTCTCAGTGGCAATGCTGCAAGCAGAAATAGCACTTTTCAAAATTTTACAGGAAAATTACTTTGAGTAGAAGTCAGTAGTCAACAAGATAATTACCTGAGTGAAGGTAGGTGATCTTCTGATGAAGATACAATGTCTTTCCTATATGCTGTATCCAGACATTAGCAAAGCAGACAGCTTACCAGAATGGAGAATGGTAAAGCAAAAAATAAAACAATAGAAGAAGCCAGCACAGGAGGCGGGCAAAGGGCAGCAGTGAGGGAAATTCCGGGCCTGAGGGCTCGGTGGCAGACTCAGAAGGCACAGGCCAGGGCAGAGCAGGGGCCGCCCCAGGGACATCTGTCCTGACACGTGGGGCTGTAAGCTGAGTTGTGACGTGGAGACAGTTGTACAGAGGGGGCTTACAGAGCTCTTGGGGGAGGTGGAAAAACGTGGGAAGGTTTTGGAAGAAAACTAAATTTTCAAGCAAAATACGAGGAAATTATTAACTCCAGGAAATACAGTGGAATCAGTGCCATAGTCTGAGGATCCCACTTCTTAGGATCAATAAAGAACAGCCCTGGCCTGTAGGGAAGAGGGGAAGGGCTCCAGGAGGCCAGCTGCCCAGCAGCAGCTCAGGAGACAGGAAGAGCTGGTGGACCAAGCCCTGCAGTGCTCACTCCCGCATGCCAAGGTAGACCCTGACAGAAAGAACCGAAAGCGTTCCCAGCGGGTGCTGCTGGAGCCAGCTCAGGCTTACAAGGTGGAGGGAGGTGCCTAGTTACAAGCCCTTTTTGTCCTTTCTTTTCAGCTGCTCAGATACAATATTTTGATAGGAATTATTAAAATACAAAAACATCAGAATCGTGGTCCTCCCTGAGAGCATGTCTCAGGAAGTCACCTTGACTGGTGCTTATTCCGCAGTTCCAGGAGATTTTCCTATTTACTGAAGGCCTGTTCTAGAAAGTATTAATAATCATTCTTCTCCCTCTCTCAAATCTGCTGCTTTTGCTCGGCTACTCACAGGCACTGCTGCTGGTTTTAGCAGTGACCACGTTGTGGTGTTTGCATCTGGTGTTCTCTTTCATAGGGAAGGCCCTTTGTAGCTAGGTGGGGTTTTTTCTGGCCTGATGCAGATGAGATGATGGAAACCACCTCTACTGTACAGTGAGAGCAGAGGACCCTCTGTAGAATGACAGAGAACATCTGACTTGAAAAATGAGGGCTGCCCAGAGGTGGAAAATACAAGATAATGAGTGTAGACAGGTTGAGGTATGTAGATGTGTAGGGACCAGGTTAAAGTGGACTCTGAATAATTTGAAGCTGATTTTGAAAGTATTCTTTAGGGAATTGTGAGCCAGGATAGGTTTTTAAGTAGTAGAGTTTCTACATCAAAATACAAAGTTTCATATCCAGTAAGTGCACATCACAGCCATATACAGACTGTCACAGCAAATAAACATGGAGAATTATTTCAGAATGTTAATACTGATGCCTCTGTAGTAGGGCTTTCGGTGGTGTTTTTGTCCTTTGACTTGTTCATGAAATTTTTTTATTACTTTGTGATATAGGACAGGAACAGTTTATTAATAAATCATTCCTGTCACATCACTGCTTCATTGTGACATTTGCGGTATCTGTGGACCCCCGCTTCCGGTTCTTTATTTACTGAATGAGTGAATGTTCTGGAACTTTCTCCTTGGAGAAAATACAGTGGCAGGGCAGGGAATGTAAAAGAACCATCTGTCTTCACCTTGGCCTTATCTTCCAATCTCCTGTAGGATTGTTGAAGATTCACTCCAGTCAGTCCAGTCCGCAGCAGGCTGTCCTGACGATTCCTAGCCAGCTCAAACCCCTCAGCGTGAACACCTCTGGAGGTGTGCAGACGATACTGATGCCTGTGAACAAAGGTGTGTCCCGCCCCCCGGGCCTGTCTCCGGTCACCCTTGAGAGGAGCTCATGCTCTGGCAGCTGGCAGTGGCCCTTGCCTTGCACAGCCTGTCCTTTGCTCCTGAGCCACAGCCCTGGTACCTTGAACTTCAGGGCTAAGTGCGCAGTCTGTTGGTTTCTAGATAGCAGCTCACTTCTAAAGTTGAATTAAGGGGGAGCGTGTTCAGCATTTGTGGGAGTTTAAATTTATTGGCTTTGTATTTGCTTAGGTTATTGGGAAGCCTCCACTTCCACAGTGGAGGATACATGTAGCTCAGTTACTCCAGTGCTAATGATAAACAGCCACGTGTCTCAGATCAGGATAGCAACAAATGACCTCAGCCATTCCCCTTGGCATGAGGCGGCTCCGTTCATGAAGATACGGGGCTGCCAGGTAGGAGTTAGGACAGCTCATTGAAAACAATTTCTGTTTCTGTTTTATCCTCCTCCTCCATGCCCTTCAGTGGTTCAGTCCTTTTCTACCAGCAAGTCACCTACCATCCTGCCTGTAGCTGCCCCAGCTCCAGCTGTGCCCAGCGCTGCTCCGACACCTGTTACAAAAGGTACGCAGGATCTCAGTATTTTTGTCCCAGAGTTTTATGCAGGGTATTACTGTAATCTGTCTGAGTCCTTTGAATTTTTACCATCTGTGAATCAGTCACTTGATAAATAGGTACTGACTGCTTATCTAGTAGACATGACATTGAGGGAAATAGAGAATGATTTTTGCCTCCAAAAATTTGTAAGCAGGTTGAAGGGAATTGCAGTGAGCAACAAGCAGTGATTGATAAGCGGTCTGGAAAGTGATTGCTGAAATGCTGCCATCCAGGGCGTCCGATCGAGGTTGTCGGGGTACAGAGGGGGTGAGACCTGGTGTGGGTATGGCTTTTACACCAGATTTGAACCGAGTGAAGCTGCCTCCTGTGGAGGGGCTCACGTGTGGCAGGTTGAGGGAACAGTAGAGGCAGAGACTCAGAGGGCTTGGTCAGAGAGGTGACCCGTTAGGGACCCACTGGGGGAGCGTAGATGACACAGAGAAGCTCTAAGTAGGGGCCAGGCTGGCAACCTGGCAGGGGACCTTCCTGACCACAGGCACAGTCCAGAATAAAGTAACACAGTGGGTCAGAGCAGCACAGTGCCTTCCATAACATATCCAGAAATAGCGAAAACTGTTTCGGGCTTGCGTTTCAAGCCCGCAGTGGACCAGGCCCTGCTAGCTGCTTTGTATGTATATATCACCCGTTCTTACTCCAGGGCTTAAGCAGAGCTGTTAAGTCCACTGTGCAGACGAGGAAGCAAGTTTGGAGATTCTGAATATATACTTCCCAGGTCTAGAAAGTTAGTAGTGAAGTTGGAGTTAGAAATAACATCTCCCCTGCTGTGCTTTACTGCTTTGAAGGTATGTCGGGCTCCCGTGGGAAGAGGTAGATTTGTCATTTGCTAAATGGTGATCAAGGTCCACTGCCTGGTTTTGTAAGTAAAGCTTTTGGCACATAGCCAAGCGCACTCATCCACACACTGTCTCAGTCACAGAGTTTAATTCCCACGGAGGGTATACGACCGCAACCCTAAGCTGTTTACTGCGTAGCCCCACGTAGGGAGGAGTTCGAATCCCCCGTTAGAAGAGAGCTCGAGACAGTGTTGGTGTCTGACTGGACCAGTGCTTCTTGGAGAGACCTATCATGACCCACCTGACTCAGATTCTGATCGAATTTTGGATTAGGACAGCAGCTCTGTCTTGATTTTGATGAGAGTAAACTGTACAGTGAAATATGAAAATATTCAGTGTACCATTGGATGAGCTGATAAGTGTACAAACCCATGTAAGCGGCACCCCATCAAGATACAGACGTTTGCATGGCCCCTGCGTACCCCTTCCCTTCCCAGCCTCCATAGACGCTGCTCCTGGTTTCTGCTACCGTCTAGCTCCCTTCACGTGACACGGTGCTTCTGCAATTTTGCGCTGAGTGCCACATTGTTCTACATTGCCTAGTTCCCTGGTCTACATTAGAGGGGTACACACTGAAGAAATTCATCTTTTTTCCTGATGAGGGACATGAGATTTGTTTCCAGTTTGGGGCTGTAACATGTAAGGTTTTTTTGGTTTGTTGAAACGGTCTTGCCATGTAGTTCAGGCTGACCTTGAACTCTCAGTGATCCTCCTGCCTCAGCCTCGCAGTGCTGGGATTAAAAGTGTGCACCACCACGCCCGGCACATGTAAGTTTTTGAAAGTGTAGTTTCACTGCTTTAGTAGGAGAGCTGCCCAGCCTGAGAAGGCTGTGATGATATAGTCCTGTGATTGTTCAAATGCTGCATGGAAGTGAGTAGACTTTAGGACTGGAGAGTCTGAGCTTTGTCTGGAGAGTTCCTTGTTTCTTGAAGTCTCAGAATTACTAGGAGTTAAGGAATGTGTACTTCTACAGGGAAATTACCAAGGTCACTTAAGTCAGTACAGGTAGAATAATTTGCATGCCTGTCTACACAACAGTTAGAGAATACAATTTAAAGAAAACATTTATAGTAGCACCAAAAATACCAAACATAGGTTAATAAAAATAAGGAAAGCTGGGACAATCTGCTAAACATTTGTGAGAGAAATTTAAAGGATTTAAATAAATAACATGGATATATCATACTTTATTGGAAGATGTGACATATTATCAGCTCTCCCCCCAAAAAGGATGGATTCAATACAGTCTTAACCATAATCCCTATAGTATTGGCAGTGACAGTAGGGTGCATGGGGGGTGTTTGTGTGTAGAAACTGAGTAGTTTAAAATATGTATGAAAATACTAGAGATTGCCAGCTACAGTGGCACACACCTGTAATCCCAGCACTTGGAGGCTGAGGCAGGAGGATCACCCTAAATTGAAGGCAGCCTGGGCTAGGTAGTACATTCAGGGCCAGCCTGAACTACATAGGAAGACCCTGTCTCAAAAAACAAAAAACCAAAGACCTAAAATATCCAAGGCAGTCATGAAGAACAAAAAAGCAGGAAAATTATTCCAAACATATACATGTATTATACAGCTATGGTACTTGAAATAGTCCAAAATGGGCTCAAGAATAGACATTTAAAAAAAAAAAGAACAGACCAATTAGGCTGGGCATGGTGGTGCACGCCTGCAATCCCAGCACTCAGGAGGCTGAGGCAGGAGGATCATTTCGAGTTTGAGACCAACCTAGGCTACAAAGTGAGCTCAAGGCTAACCTGAACTGCATAGCCACATCCTGTCTCAAAAAGACCAAAAA
>NW_004955420.1:23584042-23600662 GCF_000276665.1 Chinchilla lanigera | reverse complement strand
GGTTCCCGGTACCGGAGAAAAACCAAAAAAAAAACCTGTCTCAAAAAGACAAAAAAAAAAAAAAAAAAAGAATAGATTAATGACACAGCAAAGACAATCCAGAATTAAAGCCACATATATATGGTAACCTGGTTTACAACAGATTCAATGTGGAAAGGATGATCGCAGTAAACAGTACTGGGCTGGGTGGATCTATTCATTTGGGAGAGCAGGGAGCCTTGTTTTCTACCCTGTGCCATAAACAGAAGTACCTTGAGTTGGATCGTAGACCTAAATGGCAAGGTTGAAAAAGAAAGTGTAGAAGAAAACACCAGAGTGTTACCATGACAACAAAGCAGTTTCAGGAGTGTACGTGGTACGGTGTCAGGGAAAGGTGTGGAGCCATGGTGTTTGATCAGAGAACACTGTCTAGGAAAGGGCGGCGGCCCATAGACCTGACGCTTGCTGTCTTCCCGTCGGTAGATTTAGTCCAAGGTGGGTGCCCTTGGTTGCACATGCTTGGCACTGAGTTTCAGGTTTCAGCCACTGCTCAGTATTTGCATGCATGTAAATACCCTGGGGATTGGACTTATGTAGACATGAAATGGGCTTACGAATGGTTCGTACACACATTGCCTTAAGGTGATTTTGTGCAGTATTTTTAATTTTGTACATGAAACAAAGCTTCATGGTGTCTAGTTTTTCACTGGCATCATGTTGGTGCCCAGAAAGTTTTAGCGTTTGGAGAACTGCAGATTTTGTGACTAAAGGGGTGCTACCTGTAATGTTAAACCCTGCTGATGATTTGCTTGTAAGTTTCTGGGCACAACAGATCTGATTCTCGCTTTCTCTCTGTGTCTCAGAGCACTAGGGTGTTGCTAAGAGCAAGCAAACCTGGCGGGGAGATGGCACCGAAGGGGCCGCCACCCCAGAGCAGCCAGCACACAGTGCCACGTGGCGTTGTCGGTGGGGGTGGATCTCCGTGGCACGTGGTGGCCCTTTGAGCAGTATCTAAAAAGCCAGTTTATTGTCCTCGCCTTGTCATGCGCCTGAAAGCCGCTCCTCTTGGATCTGAGCTGACAGTTCTCCCGTTGTGTGCTGACCCTGTGATGACAGAAGCACACTGGTCCCCAGCTGTGTCCCCACCACAGCTGGAAGGGCTCCTGGCCGCCTGCACGGCCCTCCCATCGCCGGCCCTGACAGCTCCTCTCTGTTCCTCTCCTGCAGTGAAGACTGAACCGGAAACCCCCGTGCCAAGCTGCCTGTCTCAGGAGGCCCAGACAGCAGTGAAAACAGAAGAAAGTTCGGAGCTGGGAAGCTATGTCATCAAGTAATTACCCCAGTCCTGTCGGAAGGAGCGCTGCTCTGGGTGTTTCTGCAGTGACCTTGAAGTCACACCTGTGACAGCGCAGTGTGTGGAGAGTGAGCCCGAGAGGGCGCTGTCTGTCCCTGCAGTTTGAGCCTTTATGCAGCAGTGCGATTTAGGGGCGGCCCTTGTGGTGAGCCCTAGGGGCTTCCCCTAGGATTGCAGGGTTCCTGCTGGCTGAGCCGCCGCTGGTCCTCTGCGCTCTGCGGAATCAGCGGGGACGAAGTTTCTCACGCGCCGTCCCTCCGCTGGGCTGGCTTTCTGTCAGGGCGCGCACCTGCACTCTGGGCTCCCGCACAGCTTCCTCTTGGTGGGCGGTGCCGCCCCCAAGGTCCCGTGGGGAGCCACCTGTGACCAAGCACCTGCAAGTGTCTCAGACTTGGGAGGAAGACAGAGACAGCCATTCAGCGTAACAGATGAGGGGCTGGGGATGTAGCTCAGCGGCACAGCGCCTGCCTGGCAAGCGCAAGGTCATGAGTTCCATTCCTGGTACTGGAAAAAAAAACAGCACAACAGATGTTAGGGTGGAGGCATCAGCACAAGCAGCCCTAAAGCAGCCCTAAAGTAGCTCTGTGTGCTGCAGCTTTCTGATTGAGCAGCAGTCACCTTGTAAAAAGATTACGTTGCTGTTTGATTTCTTGTTGTTGTGTTTTTGGTGCCAGGAATTGAACTCAGGGCCTTGAGCTTGCCAGGCAGGCACTGTGCCACTGAGCTACATCCCCAGCCCACTGTTTAATTTTGAAATGTAAGTAAAATGTGTGAAGGCCAGGGATGTGCTTCAGTGGTGCAGCACCTGCCTGGCAAGTGTGAGGACCTGAGTTCAATTCCTGGTACGAGTTCGTGTTTGCAGTACATAATGATTACATCCCTCATGTGGAGTTGGTGTGTGTGCATCACACCTCCTAATTCTTTTTACTTCCCCTCCCCTCCCTGTTCATTTACTGCTGACATTTCCTGTTCAGGCATGGAGCACTACCCGTTCGTACAGGCTGTCGTAGAAGGGAAGACATGCACACGTAACAGTGTTACTGTAACACTCTCAGAAGGCGGGATTGTACATACCACTGTTCATTACCTGTGTACCTGTATGTATGATGACAAGCTACTACATTCACTTTCCTTTACCCTTCTCAGGATAGACCACTTGGAGACTATCCAGCAACTCCTAACGGCAGTGGTAAAGAAGATTCCATTAATCACTGCAAAAAGTAAGACAATTATACTGAATATATAGATGTATTTTTTAAAGCTGTGAACTGCTTAGAGTATTGAGTGAGTTCAGATCACTTGGAATTGTAAATTAGTACAATTGCTATGCTGACGTGGTAGCTATTATCTTAGGAGGACTTAGCCAGAGGTAGCTCATTCTCAGGTTTTACAACTCACAATATTTTGGTCATTCAGTTAGTCTTTATTTCCACTGATTTTGAAGGAATTGTTTGCATTTTTATGTACATAAATCATAAATTGTTAGATTTAATTGAAACTCTGCATTAGGTTTTACGGTTTATTAATAAGGAAAGTAATTAGCACTTGCCTCCAGTGTACAAGGCTGTTGTGTTTAATATCTTATTAGCTACAGGCCTCGTGTAATAGGTCACCTCCATTTCACAGAGGGGAGGGCAGCCTGGGTAAGCCAGGGGAAGGAGCGTGCTCAGGTTCTCCGGCTGAGGGTGGGGAAGCGAGAGAAAGACTAGTCTGTGTGACTTGAAAAAGACCATTCGTCTTCCTTCTAGAAGTCAGCTCTCCCTCTCACTGTGTGGAGGGGCGCAGTTTCCAGGAGCCAGAAGCGAAGTCGTGTATCCCTGCCCATGCGCGTGGCTGTGTTGGCCCCAACTGTGACGGGATGGACAGCCCTCTGGTGGGCGGGATGGAGTCACTTAAGAAATTAGCATTTTTTTCTTCCAAGTTTGAGGGATCATTTTGAGGTGCTCAAAATAAAGTTGCACTGACAGTTTCTAAACCCAACAGAAATTACTCAAAAATCTGGGGTTTTTTCATAATGTAGATACAAATGCAGAATATTAGACGTGGATGGGATGGGGACGAAGCACGGTGGTAGGATGCCTGTCTATTCTGCGTGAAGTCTGGTTCAGTCCCCAGTAACACTCAGGAACAAAACCAAACAAGGGCGCAGCGGTGCACACTCACAGTCATAGCTGCGTGGGAGGCTGGTAAGACAGGAGGGGTGTGAGTTCAAGACCAGCCTGAGCAGCGCAGTGAGACCTCTGCCCCGCCCAAAAGACCTGAGGCCCAGAGAGGCACCACGGGCCCACGGCCGCTCAGTGACTTAGTGGTAAGGCCAGGCCTCCAGCTAGAGTGCCATCTGCACCTATTGGATATCTTTGTGAGCAGGCACAGTGCCACATGCCCATAATGTCAGCTTCCGGGAGGCTAAGGCAGGAGGACTAGAGGTTCAAGGCCAGACTGGGCAACTTAGCAAGACTCTTGTGTCAGAATGAAATATAAAAAGGAGCAGGATGTAGGTCAGTGGTACAGCACCCCTGGCTCAGTCCCCAGTATTGGGGGTGTGAGGGGTAGCTTGGTGGCAGTAGACTCGGCCAAAGAAGTTCACTTTCCAGGGTCGGTACTGCTTAGAACACACAGGAGTATGGTGCCCAGAAGCAGCCCCTCCGTGTCACAGCTGGACCTGCCTGGTTGTGACTCCGAAGAAACTGGGCCATGCCGCTAGCAAATGAGATTTGGTCTCAGCCGCAGCAGCTGACTCAGAGCGTGCGGGGTTTGTGCATTCTAGGTGAAGACGCCAGCTGTTTTTCTGCCAAGTCCGTGGAGCAGTACTACAGCTGGAACATTGGGAAGAGGAGAGCCGCCGAGGTAAGGCCTGGCCTGTCCCTCGCGGCACACGGTCACCGGCGGCAGCGCGTGGGAGAGGAGAGCCCAGACGCCTGTGCGTTCAGGCTGTCCCAGAACAGCGACCAGATTTACAGCACGTTCTGTTGCCGTATTTGATGGCAGTGAACAAAGTTGTGTCCCACAGAGCCCTACAGCCTGTGAAGGACTGAGTTTCCTTGCCTCGGCAGAAACATCTTCCGTGTTTTCTAGAAGTTTGTAAAATACCACACAAATCGAAGTATTTATCGCATATTTACAGCATGGCAGCCCCTGTGCAGATGCAGCAGCGTCAGGAAGAGGGATGAGGGCGGAGGGTGTGGCTCAGGCCGGGCGCTTGCCTAGCAGCTGAGGCCCGGGGTTCAATCCCAAGCGCCACAGAAATGTTTTTTTTTAAAAAGGAAGCGGCTGATGCAGAATGGCCAGGCAGCAATGTGGCCGGCAGGGAGAGGGATGGCAGGAGCCCGCCTGAGAGGCTTCGATGCCGGACCCCGGGTTTCTGTTCCGTTTCGTAAGCCTTAGGGAGCCCGTAGGAGCTCTTCAGTTTATTTTTCACTCTGGAGAGTAGCAGTCTGACTTTTTTCTTTAGAGGAGAATGAGCACAACAAGTTAGGTCAGCGCGGTGATCTTCAGTTGCGTGATTCGTTTCAACACTCACCTGCTAAGCTGAACGATTCAATTATGGTTCCAAAAACATTTTTTTAAGTGGCAAAGAGCGATGACAATGCGAAAAGTCCTACAGGAAATACTGGAGAAGAACCCAAGATTCCACCACCTCACCCCGCTTAAGACCAAGCACGTTGCGCACTGGTGCCGCTGCCACGGCTACACACCCCCGGACCCCGAGAGCCTGAGGGCGGAGGGCGACTCCATCGAGGACGTGCTGACCCAGATCGACAGCGAACCAGGTAGGCGGCAGGCCTGGCAGGCGCTGGCGTGGAGGACGGGAGCCTTGGCCAAGCTCCTGTGCCCCCCGACGCAGCCCCGCGTGTGGGGACCCGAGCCGGGGGGTTCGGCTGGGGCCGCCCAGCTGGCATGCGTGTTCGGGCCGCCTCCTCAGCGTCATTTCTTCTTCAAAGATCCCTCCTCCACCTCCTTCGTCCAGAGTGAAGTGACCTCCCTCTCTTTGTGACCTTAGGATCCCCCAGTAGACAAGCCCGTCCTACTTCCCTGAAGAGGGGCCTGTCTTACCTGTCATTTACCTCCACACCTCACCAGTAAAGTTCAGAGGTGTTTGGGGAGAAGCAGCATTTCGAGTGTTTCCTTTGAGATCATAAAGGCCATGGTGCTTGCCTGAGGTCCACGAGGCTCCTCTGGCCTCTAGATCTGAGCTCCCGGGCGGAGAGACCGTATTGAAGGGTGTGCCGCTGTTCTCCGCGGCACGGGAGCCTCCATGTGCTGGGCTTCCTGTTACGGCGCCGACTGATAGCGGCTCAGAGCCCAGAGGAGGGGGCCTTGCCCTCTCGAGGCTGGCTGTAAAGCCCCGTGGCAGATGGTGCACAGGGCACACGGAGCCGTCAGCAGCGCTCCCCTCGACTGGTGAGCGTATGGTGACTTCCATGTTCTGTGCTGTGCCTCCTAAACTTACCACGTTTAAAAGGTGAAGGAGAAACAGTTCAGTCATTAATTCTTGGAGCAGAGGATTGGCCTGGTTTTTGGTGGTGGAAGTCAGAGTTAGGTGCTGTCTGTGTGGCCCCATTGGCAGTTGTGCGGCTGGCTGTGTGTGCACTTTTCTCCCGGGAAGTGCTTGCTCTTTTCAGGATCGATCTGCAGAACTGCAGGGGTGGAAAGGAGGTCGGCTCCCGTGAGACGCGGCCCCTTGTGCAGGCTGTGGTCTGGGCAGGCGCGGGCGCTGCTCCGCGGTCGGCACGGCTGTGGCAGCACTGGTTATCCCTCCTGCAGAGTGCCCGTCGTCCTTCTCCTCTGCCGACAACCTCTGCCGGAAACTGGAGGACCTGCAGCAGTTTCAGAAAAGAGAACCAGAGAATGAGGAGGAGGTGGATGTCCTCAGCCTCTCAGAGCCGCTAAAGATAAACATCAAAAAGGAGCAGGAAGAGAAGCAAGAAGAAATGAAGTTCTACCTGCCTCCGACTCCCGGCTCTGAGTTCATTGGTGACATCACGCAGAAGGCAGGTGGCTTGGCCGGGGGGAGGAGCCGGAGCCGCAGGGAGCCGTGCAGCCGGGTGTGCGCGTGCTCCTGGGCCAGCACTGCGTGTGGGCCGCGGGCAGCTCGTTACTTCATCCCCTTGTCTGCCCGCCTCAGGCAAAGCGCTTTCCCTTTACGCAGCAAGTCCTAATATTTCCGAGTTAGGCTTCAGCAGGTCATCTTTCCCCTACGGGTATGGCTCTCAAGGGCCCGCCTGTGGTGTAGACATGCAGTCCTGCCCTTGTTACACGGGGGGAGCTGCTGCTCCTCCCCCATGAAATCAGCAGCTCCTTAGCATCTGCTGCCTGCCTGCAGCTCGGGACCGAAGGGAAAGGCAGTGTCTGCTCTCACAGGGATGAAGGGAGAGATGGGATGGGCGCAGTTTCCAAGGACTTCTTTACTTCTTGCTAAAAGGGCCTTCCAGCCTGATTCCAGAGCTTCCAGGGTGTCGGCCCTACTGTCAGAACTCAAGGCAAATCCCAGCGGGTCCTCCCATGAGAGGGAAGACTGCCTGGGGCTGAGCGGGAGCCCTTCCTCAGCCGCCCCTCTCGGTGGCGGTCAGGGGCTGCCTTCTGGAAGTGGGTGGCGTGAGACGTGGAAATGGAACAGACGGCTTTCTCCCCTTTGCAGATCGGGATCACGCTGCAGCCTGTGGCGCTGCACCGGAACGTGTACGCGTCGGTGGTGGAGGACATGATCCTGAAGGTGGGTGTCTGCTGCCAAGGTGCGGGCCGCTGGATGGGGTGGCCGGATTTAAGGACCTGGGGGTTAAGGGGAAGGAAGTTGTTCTGTTTCGTGGAGCTGCGGGTCAGACGCAGGGCCTTGCTCATGCTCAGCAAGCACCCGGCCCTGGAGCTCCGCCCCAGCTGCTTCGAGTGAAGGCTGAGAACAGAAGGGAGGGAGATCAACAGAGGTTGTTAGAGGGCTCGTCTCAGGGAGCTAGCTTTGATTTCTTCTGATTGTTAAGAGAACTAAGTCATGTTTCCTCAGAGTAGGAGAGTGTTTTCAGAAGATTTTTACTAATATAACTAAGGTTGGCTGGGGATGTAGCCCAGCGGCACAAGCACCTGCCTGACAAGCACAAGGTCCTGAGTTCGAGTCCCAGTACCCAAAAAAATCAGGTTGTTGTTTTGTTGTGGTGCCAAGGATGAACCCAGGGCTTCCCACAAGCTAGGCAAGTGCTCTGCACTGAGTTCTGTCCCAGCCCTTTTTGTTCTATTTTGAGACAAGGTCTTGCGAAGTGTCCCTGGCTGGGCTCGGACTTGTGACCACTCTGCCTCAGCCATCTGACCAGCTGGGATTTGAGCTGTGTTCTGCATGTCACAGCAGAACCGGCCACTGCTGTCCCCTCCCAGCAAGGCTGCAGCCTCTACTTCCGGCCTGTTCTAGCTCAGTGGTGCCTTCTCCCTGCTCCCTCTTCAGCGGCAGCGGCGCACCTCAGCAGCACCTTCTATTCCTTTTTTTTTTTTTTTTTTTCTTTCTGAGACTGGTTCTCGCTCTGCAGTTCAGGCTGGCCTTGAGCTCACTTTGTAGCCCAGGCTGCTGACAAACTCACAATGATCCTCCTGCCTCAGCCTCCCGAGTGCTGGGATTACAGGTGTGTGCCACCTTGCTTTTTTTTTTTGGTACCGGGAATCGAACTCACGACCTCAGGCTTGCCAGGCAAGTGTTTATGCTGCTGAGCTACATCCTCGGCCGCCACCTTCTATTCCTTAAAAACAGTGTCTGATTAAGGAAGCTACCCCAAACATCCTGCCTCAGAGTGATGGCCTCGGTCATCGGAGTCTGTTCCTGAGATCTGTAATTTTCCCTGTTGGACACTTTGACTCTTAGTTGCAGTCATTTCAAAAGCATGGGCGTGGGATGGGGTCAGGCAGGTCCCTTTCTGCCTTCAAGAAGGTGGCCGTGTGAGAGTAACGAGGTCTTCGTTGCAGGCCACAGAGCAGCTGGTGAGCGACGTCCTGAGGCAGGCGCTGGCTGTCGGGTACCAGACGGCGTCTCCCAGCAGGTACGGGGCGGGGCGGGGCGGGGCTGCAGGCGCCTCCCAGCCAGCGGTGTCCCACGGAGATGTTCTGTACACGAATCAGTACGAATTTGCTAAGTTAATTATTGTTACGAATCTTTGTGAGAATTATACCTGATGAGACCTTCTGTTTTTTGGACCAGGATTCCCAAAGAAATCACAGTGAGTAACATTCACCAGGCCATTTGCAACATTCCGTTTCTGGATTTCCTCACCAACAAGCACATGGGGATCCTGAACGAGGACCAGTGAGCACCGGCCGCGGCCCGGGGAAGCAGGACTCGAGCCCTGTCTGCAGTGCGCGGACTGCCGTGCCTGCTGTCCGGAGGGCGAGGCGGTTCCTGGGTGCCTCACGGTAGCGTGGCCTCTGCCTGGCTGTGGTACCAGAGTGTCCTTTCCAGATGAGACTTTTCAGGCCCGAAGTCTTGTGTCCTGCTTGTGGAGGGAGTTTGGAGCAGCCAGGCCGTGGGGCATGGGGTCCTGTGCCCCTCTGGGTGAGTTCAAGGGGCGCCTCAGGCCCCTGACTCCCCAGGGGACAGAACAGGTCTGTCAGGCTTGAGGTTGAACCCCTCAGCCGGCTCGGGCTGCCCTGAAGCAGGTGGGGCTTGGCACTCAGCGAGCGGCTCTCTGCTCCCGCCTGCCCGTGCGAGGGTCTGGTTGAGCCTGCGGGGAAGAGGAGCCGCCCTGCAGGACAGCGCGGAGGCCGGGAGACTGCGTGCTGCAGAATTCTTCATCTGTAGAGCACGGACACACAGTGCCGCCAGCGTGGAGCCAGAATCAAGGGGTGGGTGGCCCCAGCAGAGGCCTGGAAAAGACTTGCCCAGCCGGGGAATCCGACTGCAGTAGGAGCAGGCAGCGTCCTCAGATCCCCACGCTGGCAGGCTCGTCAGCTTGGCCCACACGTGGCGTGACCTGGCCTGGAGGGCAAGAGCCCCGCCGGGGTGTCGGTCCTATCAGTGGCCCCCGCATCCTGTCCTCCTCTGTCAGTTTCCCCAGGAGGAAACACCTGTGAGTGCCTTAAAGTCACAGGACTGCTCAGGCCAGGGACAGCTGCTGTGCTCAGAGGCGCCCTGAGCAAAGAGCCACTGCCACCTCTGCGGGAGGGGAGGAGAGCGGTGGCTGCAGGGGTCCAGGCCGTGGGAAGACACTGTCCTGGCCTCCCGGCCTGGTCTGTCAGAGACCTGCTCTTCCCCTGCTCAGTGAGTGTATGAAACCTGTGAGTAGAGCCAGAGAAACTTAGGCCACATGATTCACGTTTCTGTGGGCCCCATAGATGTCTGTTGAAATGAAGCCGGGAGTGGCGGAGTAAGAGCCGCCTTTTAAATTCGATGTCTGAGAGTTGCACACGCAGAGAAATCGTTCCGTGGGTGCAGTGCCCTGGCCCGATGCTAACTGCCTGAGCAACTCAGGCCCAGGGCCCTCTGCTGCTGGGGGTGGCCAGGCGGGCAGGGACTGAGCGAGGCCCTGCAGGCGGTGGGGGCTGCAAGGTCCGGAGGAAACAGCTGGACTCCTGGAGCCAGAGCCTGAGGACCTTTTATTTTTGAGAAAGAAATACTAAAAGATTTAACAGCCGCCTGTGGTAATGTATCAAGTGCATCTGTATCCTAATGTGTAACATTGTGTAACAAAATGTCTACAATAAATCTTTCAGCATTTCACGGGCTTTCCTGAGTTGCAAGCACGATGCCCGGCAAGGCTGCTTACTGCGTTCCTTCGCTCAGAAAGCTTGGGCGCAGGGCGCGGGTAGAGTTTTTTATTTGTATTTATTTTAAGTTAGTTCCTCTGCTTCTTTCCAAAAAGAATTTGCAGCCCTGCGAGACAAGTGATTGGAGTTACATAAAAGTTGAAGCTCTTCGGAAGGCATATGTTGAGCATGGACATCATTTTTCTGACAGCTTGGCGCATAAATGAGCTCAGCGTTTCCTCAAAGCCAAAGCCAAGAGGGAAGCAGCTCCTGGTGTCCAGCACAGAAACGCTGGTTGTCGGCAAGGTGAAGTTGGTCTGAAAGAAGTTGCTCCCCTGACAGCCTCAGGCCGTGGCCACTGCTCCGCCGTGTGCTGCAAGGCTGTTTAAAATGCACAGGCGTCAGAGTAGGGGCCGGGGAGGCTGTGGTTCTTCAGAGGCGCCGTTTTCTGTGGGAGCTGCGAAGGCCACGTGGGCCGCGGGCGGCAGAGGGTACTGTGTTGCCTGGGTTTGCCCCGGAGCTGCGGAGCGCAGTGCTGCGTCACAGCCCGTGTGTCTCGTCACCAGAGGCCCCTGTCGGGGCAGCTCCTCCGTCCATCTCAGAGTAGCGCCTTTACTGAGCTTGACCCCAGGTCCCGGAGTGCAGCGTCCTGTGGCGCAGAGGTAGGGCCTCCATCTGAGCCACTTCGAGCCCTCTCGATCTGGGGAAGGACCTCGGCCCCCCGCCCCCCGCCCCCCGCCTGCTGAGGGGGCCTGCGTGTGGAATAATGTTAGCAAGTCGGATAAAATGTGAAAGGCAACTAGGGCCCCTTCTCAGGCTGATAGTTAAGCTGCCGCAGGCTGGTGCACCTCCGGCCTGCAACTCTCCGTTCCCGTGAGAAGCTCTTCGGAAGCCCAGGCTTCTCCCGTGAGAAGCCCGGCGCCCAAGCTTTCTGAGCAGCCTGTGGCCACAGGGGTGGCTCCCTTAGCATGACGCAAGGCCTCACACCTGGACTGAGGGTCACCCAGTGTTGAAGCCTCATGGGGAGGTGGTCGCCCTGCTGGAGGTCAGGCCCTCTGGGGCGGGAGCAAAGCCCGTGCATCCTTGGTGCCAAAGAACCAGGAGGGGCGGGGGCTTCTGGCGCAGGGCGGGAAGGAGGGCGCTGCAGGTGAGGGCCGGAAGCACTGGGCGGCAGAGCCGGAGGGCATGGCGATGGGTTCCGTGATGCGCCGCCTACAGCGTCCCTGTGGCCTGAGCCCGCTTTGAGAAGAGGCCAGGGCTGCCAGGCCTCCAAGGATACTGGCAGTAGCTGTGTGGCATGAAAGTCAGGAAGAGACGAGATGAAAGAAAAAGTACCGGCAGATTTGCGGATCTATGATTTAAACCATTTCTAAAGTAAAGGAGAAATTGAAACAGTGCGTGTTTGCATTTTAGTAAAGTCAGATTGTACAGTTAATCTGCACTCCCACAGAAGGCCTGGCCACAGCTCTTGCCCCAGGGGCAGCTGCCTGGAACACCCTGCAGCGGGAGCCGGGCGCCCTGGGCACGCAGCGAGCTGGGGGAGGGGCGGGCCCGCCAGAGCCAGCACCCGGGGGTGGGGGGGACACCCAGGCAGCCTGAGTGGGATGCTGGTTCTGAAGCCCAGATGCCACCCCCAGGGCTTAGAGGAAGGAGGGGCCACAGAAATCCCTAGGTTTCCTTCCCCAAACCCGTCCTGAGCTTTGTGCCTGTACTCTGCAAGAAGGGACAGGGCCCCTCGCGTCAGAAGGCTGCTGGGCAGAGGGCACCGGGCTCGGGGCCTGTCGGAGGCAGCCATGGAGGAGAGGCTGTGCCTCCACGGTGGGCCCTGAGCTCCCATCCGACCTGTGAGCTGCAGCACGGCTGAGGGCTGGTGCAGGTGCTGTCCAAAGGCCACCGTCAGGGAAGCGTGGGCACGCGTGGTCGTTCCCCTGCAGTTACCCCGTGTGGGGGCCGAAGGGAAACTGGTAATAAATGGGGCACACTGCGGGGGCAGCGGCATTCCCGCAGGACCGCATGCACCCAAGGGGAGTGCTGAAACATGAGGGTCGTCTGGGCTAGAGAGAGACACCGTGCAAGGTGGAGGCCCCGTGCTTGACGCTGTTCCCTTGGAGACCTCTGCACCGTCCGTTGGCATCACCGTGAGTCACGTGCAGGTGATGACCTGAGCTGTACAGTGGAGACGCGGGCCGCTTTAGAACCTGGCATGCCCGTGGGTTAAAAGATTACTAAAAGTCATGCATCCTGGGGAAACCGCCTGAGGGCCGTATGCGCCAGCCCAGCGAACTGCTCCTCGGGCTGCGCAGCTTTCCCGACTGGAGGCCGGCCGGGGCCGAGGCGAACGTGAGGCCGAGCTGGGGTGCCGTTCCCTCCTGCTCCGCTGCACCCGGCCCGCAGCCCGCGGGGCGCCCCCACCCTGCAGCTCAGCCGCCCGGCCGTCACACGTTGAGAATCCGGGGAGCGGAGGCCTGGAAGATGGCTGAGGGGTTAGGTGTGAACTTCCTCACCTCGGGGACCTGAAAAACAAAATTGAGGCCATGTCAGCGGGGATTCTCCACTTCTCCCGGCTGCCGGCTCCCGGCTCCAGGACAAAGATCTTGCCCGCTGCGGGAATGAAACACTGCCGACCGCCCCAGCTGCGTCCTGCGCCGGAGGCCGCCTCGCCCCTGAACCCGGGTGGCTCGGAGCTGGAGGCCGCCTCACGTGTCTCCCTCAGGCCGGCTCCTCTGGTTGCTGAAGGCGGTGTGGCGCTGCGGAGCAGATCTGGCCGCGCAGTGCCTGGTCCGGTGCAGGGTACTAGAGGCTGTCACTAGCACCCCGGTCACCCCCTTGCCACGGAAGCCCACACTAGCGGGGCCGCCTGGCAGGTGACAAGAGCCTTGTCCTCTGCTGTGGGGGACCACTGATCTGGCCCCGCTGTCCTTGGCCGCGGTGCCGCTTTACGCCACCGAAATCTGGCTCCCAACCGTCCCCGGGCACAGGCCGCGGGCCCCAGCCCTGCAGCCGCGCTCCGGGCTCACCTGGAGGCCGGGCCCCGGGCTGCCGGCCCAGCCGGAGCTGTGCGTGGTGGCGACTCTGGCTGGCTTTGCCCTTGCAGCTCTTGACGGCTTCACTCCAGTCCACGCCCGGAACTCCTGCCTGGGACAGAGGGCACGGTGAGCCTGGCACAGACAGCGCGGGTGGGCGGGCGCCTGTCGCCGCCCCACTTCACCTCTGACGGTGCCTCTGGGAACCCGCGCCGGGCCGGCGGGACGCAGGCGCTGCGGGCGAGCGGCTGCCCGGGGCCAAGCTCCACCTGCGCAGAGAACACCAGCACCCGCTGTGCACGGCCCGCGCTCACTGAGATTCTGCGGCTGCTCCCACGGACGCTGGGCTACTTGGGGGCCCCACGGCAGTGACGGCAGTCACCCCCAGAGGTCGTGGCAGCCCTGCGGGCCCACAGGGAGTGCCAGCAGAATGTGCCCCGGCACAGCGGGCGAGAAGGAAGGGCTCTACTCAGTGCGGCTCTTCGCAGACTAAGTCACGCAGGATGGGTCCTGCTGGCTCTCAAAAGAAGCAGGGCGGCGGGGCGTGGGCACCATGGGGGTGGGTCCGAGCTTCCTCTGTGCCGTGCGGGGAGGGTAGTCTGCACGGGGCACACCGGCTCCCTGGAGGGAAGCAACGAGGCTGGCACAGCCGGGCTCACCGTCCCGGGCATCTTTCTCTTAGTGAGATTTCATTCCCCTAAGCAAGCCAGACCTCCCAGTTGTCAGCGTCCCTGCTGCACGGGGAGCTCAGGAAGGCAGGGGGCCTGTGACCGCGGGCACCTGGCCAGGGCCCCGCTCGGTGTGGAGGCCTTGGTGAGGAGGGTCGGCCCGCCGGGGCGGCGCCTGCGGGTGCCCGGGCCACCCTCACCCCTCCCTTAGCCCAGCCGAGCTTCAGGGCCTGAGGCCAACAAAGGCACTTTTGTCACTGGGGGCGCACAGCTGGGGCCTCAGGAGCAGGCAGTGTGGGCAGGGAGGGCCGTGTCTGTCCATGGGCAGCGCTCGGGCAGGCCCAGGTGCCAGGAGGAGAGCTGGGCCAGGCCTGGCCGCTGAGCCCTGCTTGCAAAGCTGCAGGGCTCTGCAGAGCCACTGCCCAGCCATCTGCTGCTCTGCTTCTCCCGGGAAGCAGGTCCCCCGGGGCAAGCCCTTCTGTCCCCAGGTTGCCCCTCCAGCCCAAGCAGAGCCCTCTGCCCAGAGAATGCGGGGCTCCCAAGCAGGACCCCTGGACTGCGCTGGAGAAGCCCAGGCAGAGGGGGCGCTGCAGTGGGGACAGAGGGGTAATGCAGAGGGGACCTGGTAATGCCCAGGAGAAAAAGAAGGCAGCTGATGGCTCAAGCCAAGATGACACGGCTGTGCCCGCTGTGTGCCAGCCCTCACCCTGTTCCAAGCACCTTCCAGCACTGCCGCCTTTTGGAGGCCTCTGCTCAACCCTGAGCCGAAGGTGCTGAGCAGCCCGGGGCGGAAGGACCATGAGGAGCTGGCCCGGGGGAGGGGCCAGGCTGGCCGTGGGTAGGACCCCTGTGCCCATCTGGCCCAAGAAGGCGGGCGGTCCCACAAGGCACTAGAAGCCAGGCAAGGCAGGGCCTGCTGGAGCAGTTTGGGGCCGAGGGTCCCCAGCACTGAAGGATGGTGGGTAGGGAGTGGCCACGCGTTGCTGTGCATCTTTGGAGCCCCGGCTCTGTCTGCTCCTTTGTGAACTGCTTTAGCAGACGTTCTAGACCAGTGATGGCGAACCTTAGAGAGCGTTCAGTGATACACACGGCCTGCTATGGTGCACATGCCGTAGGTTCACCGCTGCCGGCCTAGACGATGGACGGGTTGCGAGGTGCATGGCAGGATGGAGTGTTCAAGCCAGGTCCTGGAGTGGGAGGGGACCTGTCTCAGTGATGGGCTGCCGCGGCGCTAGGGGCCACATGGCGGTGAGGTCTGCCCAAGCTGTAGGGCCGGGTCAGGCAGTCAGCCTCAGCTCTTCGCCTCCCCAAGGGCAGGGTCTGAGGCCAGTGTGCACACCAGGAAGTGAGCACTCTACTAAGTTCCACTCCCATCTGTGAGTCCCTGTCTAGGACTAAATTCAATTCAAACAGATTTTGCACCCTGGGAGGCTGAGGCAGGAGGATCACAAGTTCAGGCTCAGTCTGGGCAACTTATTGACTTAGTGAATCCCCACTGCAAATTTTAAAAAGACTAGGGATGTATCTCAGTGTGAAGGTCATGAGTTCAATCCCCAGTACTTCAAAAAACAAAAAAACAAACGTTCTGAGGCAGATAGCTGAGTTGTGAACCTACATGCTCCGTCTTGGAGGAAAGAGAGCCACGTGCAGAGTGGGGACCTCAGGACCTGAGAGGCCTCGGAACTCATCCACAGGAAGTGCAGAGCCCGGGGACTGCCGGGGCGGAGAGAGTGTGGGCTACCTTTGCCAGTGGCGCAGCCGGAGGACCGGGCGGGACACTCCCACAGCCTTCGCTCCACCAGGGTGAGGGACCCTCTTGGCCAGCGCATCCTGGGGTGGCAGGCCGGCTGGCCTCCTGCCCCTGTGCGGTACCTAGAACCTCAGCGCCGCACCCGAGGCCTCTGCCTTCCCCGTGCTCGGATTCGGGCCTACAGCTGGCTCAGGTGCCCCTCGGCCCGCAGGCCGTCTTCATCCCCAGCAAGGGCCTGAGCCCCGGTCCGCGTCTGCCCGGGCACCATCAGCGCCACTCGGGTCTTGCAGCTCGGCTCGAGGTCGGTGAGCGCGTGGAGACGCACTCGGGTGCGCACCAAGGAACCTGTGCCGCACGGTTCCCCCTGGACACGGGCGCGTCTGCGGCCCTCAGCACCACCGGGCCAGCAGGGCTTTGCGTCCCTTCCCAGGGTGGGCCCCACACTCACGACGTCGTGTTTCCAGGCACCTGAGCCCCCGGCTCCTGCCCACCTTCCAGGAATCTCGAGGGAAATTCCTACGAGTGTTGAAACACCTGCCCCAAATCCGATCCTAAATACTCAGCATAGCCAGTGTTAGGACAGACACGCAGCTGTCTGCACCCGCAGGATACCAGTAGTGCGCGTTTATTAAAGTCAGTGCGGCAGGAGTACATCTAGTGACAGGGTCAGACCACAGCTAAGTAAAACAAATGTGTACAGTAAGAGCCGGACCGTGAGCATATGTACCGGCATGCACGTTAAAGTTACGTGCGGGTACTGCTACCTGTCATTTCCAATCTTTCTGAGTACAAATAAACCACTTGTATTAGAGAAGGCAGCAGGAAGCGTGGGCATCGGGGGTGGGGGGTGCGAAGCTGTCCCCGGCTCATCAGCCCTGCGGGCCGGCACTGGGCAGGAGCTCGGAGCTGGCATGCGGGCACCCCCAGCCGGGCCCCCCATGGAAAGTTCAAGGGGAGCAGATTGCAGCTCGGGCAGAGGCAGGCTCTCCGCAGGCTGCCGGAGATCAGGGCAGCCCGGCGAGAGCGGGAGCGAGCTCCGGGCCTGGGCAGGGAGCAGCGAAGGGGGCGCTGCAGGCCCGGGCACGCGGCGCGACCCTCCGCGCCCAACCGGCGCGCTCAGGTCCGGAGGCC
>NW_004955420.1:23442358-23582137 GCF_000276665.1 Chinchilla lanigera | reverse complement strand
CGGGGCGGGCCACGGGCCGAAGCAGCCGCTGCGGGCCGGAACCTCCGAGGCGCCGAGGGAGCGCACCGCCCAGCGCCGCAGGGCTGCCCAAACCCTCCCTCCGTCCGGGACGGGAGTCTCCAGGGCCCGCCCGCCACGGGGAACGTGCACGACCTGTCAAGTGTCACAGGCTCACTGCCGCCCCGCCGCCCCGGGGCGCCTGCGGGCACAGGGCGCAAGGCGGGGCTGGGGGCCGCCCGCTCCTCCCGCGAGGCCCCCGGGACGAGGAGCCCCGGGAACGCCCCCAGGCCGCGCTCGGGGCAGGGCCCTGGTCACTGCCCGCTGTTTCCCAAGACGCGCAGCCTTAAGCCTGGGATGCAGCTGGGCTCAGAGTCCGAATTTATCCAAGTCACATCTTTCCCTCAGCTCCACTCTTAACCTAGCAAGCAGGAGCCACAACGGCTGTGCGCGCCGCTCTCCGCGGGGCCGCCCTGCCCCGGGCAGGGGAGCGCGCCGCGACCGCACACCGGCTCCGGGCGGGGGTGGGACCCTTTATTCCGGCAGGCTCGCGCCGGGGCCGCGCTGGCGTCTTCCGGGCGGGAGCAGGACGCGGCCCTCGGGGCGAGGCAGCGGTCGCGCACCGGGACCCTCGCGCCGGCTTCACTCTGCGCCACCGCCTTTCCTGGGGCCGTTAGTCCTCATCTTGTGCCAGAGCTTCACCAGCGGCTCCCTGTTCTTCCAGATGAGCTCGTGGCCGTAGGTGACGTACCATCTGGGGAGAGAGCAACCAGGCCGACACTCAGGCAACACGACACACGCGGGGAGGACCCGCAGGGTCCCCTAAGCAGGGCCCACTCCCCGAGGCAGGGACCGGACTGTGTTGGTCTTTCCATCTCCTAGACACCGGCCTGGAAAAGTTCATTTAAAAAAAATTTACAACAGAAAACATTTAAAAATATGGAAATCAAGCCAGACATGGTGGCTCACTCTGTAATCCCAGCACTTGGGAGGCTGAGGCAGGAGGATTCCTGTGAATTCAAAGACAGCCTGGGCTATACAGTGAGTTCAAGGCCAGCCTAAACTACATAGCAAGACCCTATCTCAAAAAATCCTCCCAAAACCCCGGAAAACTAAAAAAGCATCACCTATCAAGAACTCTTCACTAATAAAGAGATTTCCTAAAGTTTTGAGCTCACTTAGCAGCAAGCACAGCCCAATACTGTATTCTCACAGGTGTGCGGCTCGGATTGCTCATACACTCAAGTGTAACCACAAAGTGGCTAAACTACAATTGGCAAAATGCTTCGGATGCGGATCTGAGGGCCCCCTAGCTGCTGCAGCTCCAGAGTCACAGCCCAGGGCTCAGGGCAAAGCCCCGGCTCCAAGCCAGTTTTCTGGGGACCTTGCACAACTGCTCTTGTCAAGCAGCTTTTTTGTTGTTGTTGTTTTTGTTTTTTGAGACAGGGTCTCACTACGCAGTTCAGGCTGGCCTTGAGCTCATTTGTAGCCCAGGCTGGCCTCGAACTTGCAACGAGTTCTCCTGCCTCAGCCTCCCAAGTGCTGGGATTACAGGCATGTGCCACCACGCCCGGCTTCAAGCAGCTTCTTGACCTGCAGAACTGGACACTGGGACGACACGAGGCCTGAGTCCACCCTGACCTCACAGGACTGTTGAGTCACAGTCCAGAGCATGGGCACGAGCAAGTGGTCAGTGTGTGTCGGTACTACCGCTGCAACTGCCCAGCAAGGACTGCAGCATGTGCTCAGGGTCACAGAGGCAAGAAAACGAGCAGGCTGACACTAACAGGACCTTTGCCATAAACAAAATCAGGGTACTTTAGAACAAAAAGCAGCAGCTAAAAGCTGTGCATGTGGCATGTGCCTGTCATCTCAGCAGTCTAGAAGACTGAGGCAGGAGGATCCCACATTCAAGCCCAGCCTGGGCAACTTAGCCTGACCTTGTCTCAAGTAAATAAAAGGGCCAGGGGCTGAGCTCAATGCAAAGGCACTGGGTTCAATCCAGTACCGCAAACAAACAGAAATTAAAGAGACCAGCTTCCTAGCATTTCTAAATTCACTTTCAAGAAAAGATGAATTCTACACAGCATCTGCCTGGCAAGCACAAAAAAAAGTTTTCCTGGTATCGAGAAACAAAAGAATGCATTCTGAATATAGCAGGTTTAACGGATGAAGAGGAGTTGAAATTAGAAACAGCAAACAAAAAGGATTCCTGCCTTTCAGCTCTGACTGCAGAATGCTCCTGGATCCCTTGTTCGCAGGACGGAAAAGCCGTCTAACTGTGGTTCAGGGCAGGGAAACCCTGCTGGGGAGAAGGCCCTCCGTGAGCCCGGGAAGCAAACCCCTCTGCTTTTCCCTGCAATCGCAGGCCGGGGGTACTATTTATTCCGCGCTGCCCTCGCGGCTGGAGCTCACACACGCTACTCTGTGCTCACCACTGAGAATTGTAAACGGCATAATGGCATTTAGTTCCACCGCCTACGGGGCAAATCAGCTTCCCTTAGAATAGCTTTTTCTACTTTTTTATTAAAAAAGAGTGCCACTGTCACGGAAGAAAGTAAGAGCAAAGGGCAAGTGGCAGCACTGATGCAAGAAAAGACGGCTGCTCGGGCCGGAGCCACCCGACGGCAACCGCGCCGGGAGCTGCTGGTCAGGCGGATCCGTGCTGCTGCTGCAGGCCGCGGCCAGCGCTGCTCTGCGAGCGGCAGGTGGCGAGGAGGCCGCAGTGAGGGGGGGGGGGACGACGACAGCACGCTGTACGGTGACAGCTCGGGCCTCTCTGGGGCTCAGAGCAGCCACGCCAGCTCACGGCCCCCGGCCTCAGCCTGGACTCACGCAGTGCCTCCCGCACGCTCGCTGCTGCCGGCGCAGCACGTGCTGTGACCCGGCCAGCGGGGGTACGGGGGACGCGGGGACCACAGCCTGGGGCTCGGGCTCTGCCCTCTCAGCAGCTGGCGTGACTTAGGTTAACAGTGGGCTCAGGGTCACTCTGCCAACGACTGAGCCGAGGCGGGTCACCCTGGTGACGTGGGCCGCGGGGTGCTCCCTCCCAGCCCCGCTGCGCCGGCGCCGGGTCCCCCCTCTGCCCCGGAAGCCGCTCGGCCGTCGAGATCCTGGAACTCACATTCCAAAGAGGGCGCCCCCGAGATGTGCCGCGTGGTCAAAGAACTTCCAGCCCAGGATCATCCCCGCCGTGTCCAAGGCAACGATGGCTTTCAGAGCCTGCAAGCGGGGACACAGAACAGGAGTGGCACACCCCGCGGCCCACCCCGCGCAGGGCAGGCGCGCCCTCCTTTCCCGCACTCACGCTGCCCGCCGTGAAGGTGAGCATGGGCAGGAAGATGATGGCGAGCCTCCCGTCCGGGATCTTCGTGCACACGGCGGCCAGCACGGTCATGATGGCGCCCGACTGCAAGGGACGGGGTGGTGAGGGCCGGACCGCGGCGGCAGCGCTCCCCGCAGACACCCCCAGGCGAGCGCGGCTCCCCGGCCCCATCAGCCCAGGAGGACCTGGGGTCTGCAGCGAGGGCAGCGGTGAGCAGGAATTTGCCCACAACGGCCCACATGCGTGGCATCTCCTTCAAATCTAACGCTAGGCCCTAAATGTCACTTGAAATGTGTGTGTGTGACTTCATAGAGACGAAGAGTTTCCTTAAAGCCTGGCGTGGAAGTCAGGGTGCAGGGAAGGGTGCCCTCCTCATCCCGGGGCTCGGCGGGAGTTTCCTCCCAGCACCCGCAGGGCTGGTCCACCTGCGGAGGGGCACCTGCCCCAACCACCTGGAGGCACGGCTCAGAGACTGAGCGTCCAGCCCACCACAGCTCAACCCCTTCACTGGGTAATAACTACTTTTCTCACACTCTTTCCTGGGTGCCTAAATATTTTTGTAATTTAAATTGGTACGGCCCATCTGCTATCTTCCAGACAGATTATATTCATTTGACCTCTCAACATTAAACATGGAGCCGGGCATGGTGGCACATGCCTGTAATCCCAGCATTTGGGAAGCTGAGGCAGGAAGATCATCATAAATTCAAGGCCAGCCTGGGCCACTGTCTCCAAACCAAAACCAAACCAAACAAAAATGCTCCCAATTCCCCTGGATGATGGAATACTGAGGAACTGGGTCAGAATCATCAGTTTACAGGAAATCTCAGGGTAGTCGCTGAGCCCTACTCTGCAGCAGACACTGCAAGAAGCCAGGACACCGGAATGAGGAAGTCCATCTGCCTGGAGCTCACAGCATGGCAGGAAAGACACCGAGTAGTAAAATGCTGGCGACAGTCCAGGCGACAGTCCAGACGGAAGCAGCACGCGGAGGGGGGCAGAGCCACGTGCGCTCAGAGTAACACGCGACAGCGAGGGTCGCACAAGGGCGACCAGACGGCGGCCGGGGAAGAGCGTCTGGCCTGGTGGAGAACCACAGCCTCGAGCGCTGCAGCGTGGGACGGGGAAACAAACACTTAGGTTCAGAGAAGACAACAAACCCCAGCTCTCTATTAAAGAACGGTAAAATTCCCTAGAACGACATTCTACAAAATGTGCTCCCACTATTTTTCAAAAGTGTCCAAGGTCAGGAAAGATAGAAACTGTCACAGGTTAGGGACTGAAAAGGTGTGACAATTAAATGAGGTGTAGTAACACCTTGGAACAAAACAGACATCACAGAAAATCCGGGCAACCCCAGTACGCGCTGCAGCCGGGGAGGGCCACAGCCGGGCCGATCCCACATCAGGGACCGCGCACTGCAGCCTGGCTAGCGGGATACGCCGTGCGGCGCCACCTCCCGGGAGGCGGGAGGGTGAGGAACGTGATGCTTACATGACCTCAAAGTATCTTCTCATAATTTATTACTTTAAAAAAAAATGAATGAGAGAAGCTGGACAATACCATAATCACTCACCAAAACTACCCCCAGCAGAAAGGGCCGGCAGACACCTGATGTTCTCGCTGTGGTACCTGCCAACACTTCCGCACCCAGGCTGGCCTCAAACTCTTGCTGATCCTCCTGCTCGGCCTCCCGAGTGCTGGGATTATAGGCATGCGCCAACACAATCAGTTTGAACATGTTTATGACCTGGAGGGTGGGTGTCATGGTTTTAGGGGTACCTACACCTAACAAATTATAAACTTTAAATAGGTGCCCTTTTTCGTATGTCAATACCTCAAAATCCTGAGTCACTTCTTCAAAGTATTTTCTGCAACTTTGTTTTTTGAGACAGGGCCTATGTAGTTCAGACTGGCCTCGAACTCAGTGATCCTCCTGCCTCAGCCTCCCAAGTGCTGGGATTATAGGCATGTATCACCACACCCAGTGCTGTAAATTTTAAATTATTTATAAATTGTATGTTAAAAGACAAAAACGACTTCTAAAAGGAGCCCTTAGTCACTGTGGTACCTGTAATCCCAGCCCTCTGGGAGGCTGAAGTAGGAGGACTATGAGTTCAAGCACAGCCTGGGCAATTTAGTGAGACTCTGTCTCCAAAAAAAAAAAGGCTGGGATGTAACTCAGTGTAAAAGGTCCGGGGTTTAAACCCCAGCACTGCAACAATAACAACAAAAGGAGCCCTTACAATTAAAAAGTCCTTATATTTTCATATTAAAAAGGTTATTTCTATAAAACACCATTTACTTCTTTCAATCAACTTTTTTTCCCTTGAGTGCTGGCAACTGAACCCAGGGCCTTTGCCCTGAGCTACCTCCCCAGCTCTTTTTATAATTTTGAGGCTGGGTTGCTAAGTCACTCAGGCTGGGGTGGCACTTGCAATCCTCCTGCCTCAGCCTACCAGAGTACTGGGATTACAGGTGTGCACCATGCTGGCCAGCCCAACTGTTTTCTTAGTGTCTTCTATGTGAAGGGTTTGCTTCAGAATACACGATTATCTTATGTTACAGGAATTATTAATACCTTAAAAAACTATGACGTCTGGAGAGCTCAGATGTCTGCAGTCTATAAATACACAGTTGGCTGCTGGCCAAAACAGAGAAACCCGCTCAAACGGCAAGCAGAGGAAGGAGTGGGGTAAGTGCAAGACTGAAGCAAGCAGAAGGCCTCTAAAGAACACAGTCCGGGCATGATTTTAGGTGAGTGGACTAGGACAATACAGTGCCCTGCTGAAAAGTAGAGGAGTAAGCCGACAACCACCTCAGCTACACACTCACAGGGACAGGCTGGGTGCGGCAGGGGTGAGGGTGCTGCACTCTGTTTAGATCAACAGCTACTATATGTTCCCCACGCTGGCTCCCACACAGCTGCACAGGGGTTCTTCCGAAACCCTGACTCCTCTCAACAGCATAATCACTGCTTGCAACGTGGAAATGTACCAAGCTCCTGAGGCACTCTGTCCAGCTTCCAAGGCGGGCACGGCAACCTCCAAGGCTGTCAGAGCCAACTCAGAAGGTCGTTTGCTTATTTCCCATGAAACCTGCCAGGTCATGGTGCCCCGGGGGACCACACGCTCTACTGGCCATGTCCGTCTCTATTCTGAAAGACCCGTTCCGGCGGTGCGTCAGCGTCCACCCCCAGATCGATCAGCTCTGACTGCGCTCTGTGAAGCGGCACAGACGGCAGTGTCACTAAGAATTTGGAAGCAGGACTGGACAGCAACCTCAGGCTTCAGGGCATACGTGCAACTTTAATATCCTGGGTTTATTTTTAAATAAACTCTAAAAGTCTAAGTCAAATTCTGGAAGAAATCAAGTTAAAACCTTACTTTCTAGGAGAAAAAAACTCAACAAAATTAAAATTTCCTCCAAAATGAAGCAAATGTAATTTGCTGAGCTGATCTTAAAGAACATTAGAGTTGTGTGAAATCTCTCTGCAGTGCTTTCCCGGGCAGCACGAGCTCTCCGGTATCACGCTGGAACATGTCATGCGGAGGCAGGCTCGGAGATACCGGACTGTGGTCTCCGCTCCACCCTACTTCCAAGTCCAAACGCAGCTGCACCCGAAGTCTGCACTTCAGCTTCTGTGCATGAGAGCTGCGTGCCCAAGGGCACCTCCAATGGCCCCAGATTCTCCCAGCTAGCAAGTCTCCTTCCCCTCAGCACCCCCGGTCCTTTCAGGGAGTGGCGGATGTGTTTTCAGCCCAGCTAAACTAAACCTGAAGTTCAGGTCCACTTCCAGGTCACCCGAGAGGGCTTTACTGCCTTCATACGAAGGTCCTGAACCAGGAGAGATACGATTTGAAATACAGCAATTTACAGAGCCAAATCTTACAGCGAAAACAAACATGGCATAAGTAAAGAAGGGGCAATTAGGAGAGCACACAGGTCACAAGACAAAGTGGAGGCCTCATTAAGAAAATTAAGTATATACAAATCGGAAGAACACACCAACATGGGATTATTTTACCCCTTTCCAGAACTGAACCTTCCTAGAGTTCCTCTAAATATGAAATCTCCTATTCAAATACATTTAAATGCGTTACAGGTTTCCATGTGCCTAGGAGTCTGCCACTGAACTCCAAACCTGCTTAAAGAAAAGGCTGCAGCCCGGTGCCCGTGGCCCTGTCCACCCCAGGTGCTCCAGTACTGACTCCAGGAGACAGCACCAGGCTCCGCTCTGTAACTACAGTTTCCCAGCACTGGCCAAGGCTCTGGGTTACGGGGTTAGATACACACTATTCTGCCCTATTCCTCTTGGCTTGAACGCCATACCAGTTAGCACACAGAAATGCTCAATGGTTAAATGCTATAGCCTGAAAATTAGTTTTATCAATGAATAAATTCAAAATGAGGTGTAGACCTTTCAATAATATTTTAGTGTTCATCTCCTGCCTTTGGTAATTATTCTGTGGTTCTGTAAGGTTTTGATTAACACAGGATGAAGGGGGCTGGGGATTTAGCTCAGCGGCACAGCACCTGCCTAGCAAGCGTGAGGTTGTGAGTTCGATTCCTGGTACCAGAAAAAAACTAAAAAAAATAAATAAATAAATAACAAAAAACAAAACACACAGGATGAAGAACATATGGAAACTATCTTAATCCTGCAACTTTTTAAAAGCATACCATTATCTCCAAATGAATTTAAAATTACAAATACTTACTGCACCAAGTGATGGTCCATATCTTCCCGTGGCAACTTTACACACGTAACTGACAAAATTGGAAATAACACCTGAGAAATAAGTCACAGTTCAACAATTGAAGAAAGGTATAAAAATGATTTCTATTCCTAGCTAGCTGTGGTGTGCACGCCTGTAATCCCAGCACTTGGGAGGCTGAGGCAGGAGGATCAGTGAGTTTGACGCCAGCCTGCGCTACGTAGTGAGTTCAAGACCAGTTTGAATTACACAGCGAGACCCTGTCTCAAAACAAAAAATAACAAATAAATGGATCCTATTCCTGATCCACACAGAAATGTATCAGGTTTCCCTAGGGCTACTGGCATGATTACTCCCTCATCACTGCCGTTACTGTACAGGGAAGAAAAGGCTCACCCACCATGCTTTTTGCTGACCGACACAGTGTTAGTCACTTTACCTCCTCCTCCTCATTTAAACAAGAAAAGGGGGCTGGCTCCCAAGCCCCTGCTATCTCCAATCTATCCTCTGGGCTGCAGTCTAGACAGGGCACATCAGAACCTCTAGGGTAAGACCCTAAACTGGATGATCCTTGTTCCCGCGGCTACGTTGTTTCAGCTCAATGTGGCTTGTTTTAAAAAACAACTTCCCAGGTCAGGGGAAACCACAGACCACTTGTACCTGCAACAATGAAACTAGTCCTTGCCGGAAGAACCGTATACTAGGAGGCCAAAACGACTACCAGCAGCTTCTACTTTTGAAGGACTAGGTATGTACACAGGAATACTCAATCGACACGAATTAAACACCTACTCTGGGCCTTGTAGCTCATGCAATCTTTTCCAAGTCCTTACCATGGAAAGTATCACTATCCCCAGAACGGAGTTATTTCTACAGCACCACAGAGACAGGAGCAGAAATGGGGTCTGAACCTGCGTTTCTGTCTCAGGCTCAGTGCTTTTAACCCACCACACAACTGTCAGGTAAGTTTGTAAGCACTGTAGGACTTCAGAAATGAATGTTTGTATTTGTTTTATTTAAATAAATTTGACAAGTGACGGCAATAAAATCTGAGAATTACTCATTTCACAGCAGCCAGCCACCTGGGATGGTGCACGGTACCATTTCCCAGGTGAGAGCCGGAGGACCCTGACTAGGGAGCGGCTCCGAGCCAACACGCGGCCTCGGCACTTCCCCACTGACAGAGCACGCTATACTCACTGGACGCCACCGGCTTAAAGCTTTCTGCGAGCCAGACTCAGGGGGAAACCGGCTCGCTTTGGGGGATTTCACACAGCCCAGATGACTGAGGTAGCTGGAAGCCTAGGAGCCATTCAATTATAAAATGGAGGCCTGAGCTGGAGAAATCAAGGCTTGGTGAGACAAGAATGACATGCTAAACTTTCACTCTATCCTTTAACTCTTATTTATCCTAATTTTTAAATTTGTATTTAACTTTATTTATTTTTTTATTTTTGTGTTTTTGAGACAGGGTCTCGCTATGCAGTTCAGGCTGGCCTTGAGCTCGCTTTGTAGCCCGGGCTGGTCTCAAACTCGCAACGATCCTCCTGCCTCAGCCTCCCAAGTGCTGGGATTACAGGCCCGCGCCACCCGGCCCAGCTGACTAATTTAAAACTAAGCACACCCAAGTAGCTGACTGAAAAGGGATCTGCAAAATGAGGAGCAAGGAAGGGAAGAGCGCCACCCGTCTGTGGAAGCCCTCTGCACACAGCTTGGGAAACGTGTGTGCCCTCAGGGCTCCCTGTGTGCGGAGTGCTGTCCTCGCTTCCTGTGTCTCCGCCCTGGACAGCTAAGGGCGTGTGCAGGCCCCAGCCCAGCGAGAGGCTGTTACCTGCGGACAGGTACACCGCCACGAACTGCTCCTGACCCAGGATGCTCACGATGCTGGAGGAGAAACTCCACAGAACGTACATGTTCGCTGCCATGTGGAACAAGGAGAAATGACTGAATGACGACAGCAACATTGGAGCACAAAGGACCTCTGCAAGAGAAAGGAAAGCGGCGTGGTACTCACCGAACACAAAGCCGGCTTATACTTTTTCCACTATTAAATCAAACAGGAAGCAAAAACGGCGGCCAATTAAATAAGGCTCAGGAGAGCATTTTTCCTCAGCACTCGGGAGGCTGAGGCAGGAGGATCACTGCAAGTTGGAGGCTAGCCTGGGCTACAAAATGAGTTCCAGGCCAGCCTGAACTGCATAACGAAACCCTGTTTCAAAGAAAGACCAATAAACAAGCGTTTTTCAAAGTGATAAAAACTTTTCTTAAATCTTTGTTTCTACTTAGTAAGCAACCAATGAAAATCCTCAATGCGATGAAAGCAACTTGTCCTTACAGCAAAAGTTAGAGACATAATAAGTAAATTATTTCAGTTATAAAGTTGTACATAACACTGTCTGCAAAACAGAAACACCCCTGCAAGCGACTGCAAACCTTAACTCGTTAAAAAATATCTGGACACCTCGTGTGTGTAAGGTGCATGTTAGGCACCCGGGACGCAATAGTCAGAGACAGAGTCCCTGTCCTTAAGGAGCTCACAGCCTGCCTTCCAGATTTTGCTTGTAGTTAT
Source organism: Chinchilla lanigera (assembly GCF_000276665.1). NCBI lineage: Eukaryota > Metazoa > Chordata > Mammalia > Rodentia > Chinchillidae > Chinchilla > Chinchilla lanigera. The sequence continues at coordinate 23,571,528 of NW_004955420.1, read as the reverse complement.
CGACAAGTAACACATTTTTAAAACATCCTCACAACTAACAAAGTGCATTTCTTTCCACTTATCTCTACCTCAAAATAAATCCACACTAAGTGATTTACATCAGAAGGGACTTACTTGAGGCTGGATTGGATGTAAAATATCTGATCATCGTCCGCTGTAGGGAAGGTACCCTCCATAAACAGAATACAAGAACATTTGCAGTGATGATACCTGCAAAATAAATAGAGACATGCTAAGAAATCTGCTCTACAGGAAAAGCCACCTGCATGAGAATCTGTACTACAATTCTGTGAGAGCACTGCATACTTTTGGGTAAGGGGGTGAAGAGGGCTAAGGAAATCAAATGAATCTAAGTACCAAAACTGTCACGGGTTGGTAACGTCAGAGGATTCCTGGAAAATGCAAATGCTCCTTCCGAGGGGCCAGTATGCTTCTCACATCTGTGAGCAGCTCATGGAAACGACCGACTTTTGTGTAAGCGGAGGTCAATATGTCCCAGAAAAATACTCATTTGACAGATTTACATCAGGAGTGATCTAGAAGAGTTTTGCAAATGCTTGTATTTTAAAATATTCGCATGTGGGAACTGAGTGACTATCACTTTTCTGCAAGAGCTCGTGTTGCAAGAACTATCACTAAACTGAGGAGGCTGAATTACAGAATTAACTCATCACCTCTTGGGAAAAAATAGCTTATTCTTAAACATCAAGCTTTAACATACACACTACGCCCCTTGCACAGGAGGCGCGCCTCTCCTTGTCGGATGAAAGGGATTTAAACAGTCGCTCGTGAAAGTCACTCATCCCTCCTTCCTCCAGAGCAACAGGTAGGCAGCACTCCTAACTCTGCAGAGAGGGCTGGTTCCAGAATATTCTTTGTAGCATCCCTGCGGGCTGCTACACCTTGGCTTCCACACTTGCTCACTCTGAGGTCTCCATTATCCCCCGGCATTCTTGGTCTGTCCAGTTTTTGCTCTCCTACTTGAAATTAGGTGGCAAAGGAAACTACTGTCTTCCATAGACTTCTAAGGCCTTTTTCCCCTTTTGATAGCTAAAATCAGGACGTCCCTTGTGACGGGTGGTGTGTCACAGTTGAATTGGGAATTTTTTGCTCTATCCGGAAGTACAGTAAGTGGGGTATGACTGCATTTCACTTGACCGATGGCACTAGATCCATCAGTTGGCTCACGAGTGGAGGCCGCGACAGGCATTAGTTATGTTAGGGAGCAGCTGGAGTCCTTCGGCGACAGTGCGGGGCGGGGGCAGCGGGCACAAGGAGGCCAAGGAGCGCCGTACATCTCTGGGGAGGAAGCCGGAAGGAGGCGGGCAAGGCCTTCCCCGAGGAGAAGCGGAGCCCTGGGGCTTCTCTGTTCGCACTGACCTCGTGTTCTTCAGCTTCCGTTGGGAAAGCTGAGCATCTCTACTGCCCAGAGCACCGCGGAGCTCTAGGGTACTGTGCGTCGTGACTGACAGCCGAGGGTAATTTGGCCACCAGCAAAAATTTTGACCGGCTTTTTGCAGGCTCAGAGCGGCGCAGGGCTCTGGGAGGTGACTCTAACTGCGGTCAGTGCAGAGCAAGACGAGCTCCCTGCCTCGGTGCCGCCTGCCCCGCCGCTCCGCCCGTTCCGAAGGCGACTTCCTCAGCCCGGTGACTCAGCACAGGCTCCGGGAGCGCCGCGCCGCGGAGTGACCACAGGGGAAGACATCAGGGCTCACGGTGGCCGAAGGGCTGAAGCCCCCAAGTGCTCCACTCGAGGGCAGAGCCCCTTTCCGGAAATAGGACAGAGCACAGGCCTCTGAGGAGTGCGCGGTCCTCTCACTTCCCAGACCAGGGACTCACTGGGGCTGGCGGGCTCCAAGGCAGAGGAGCACGGCGGAAGGGCACCGCGAGGAAAGCGGCGCAGCCATGGCGGCCGGGACGGGATCTCCCCGAGGCCGGCGCCGACCGCACTCAGCCGCGGCCCAGCGAGCAACACTGACCGACACACAGGGCTCGCGCGGGACGGAGGGCGGACGACGGTCCCGACCGAACCACAGCAGAGGCCTCACCCCCGCCCAGTCTGCTTCCTCTCCCAGAAGATCCCCCGAGGGGCCGAGTGACATGCACCAGACAGCGTGACAACGACGGGAGAAAGGCCGTGGGCAGGCCTCTCAGCAGCGCTGTGACTGGCGGCATTTCAACCCCTGACCGCAGTCCCGCAGCTGGAGCCTGAGGGAGACACGGCACCTCACAGAAGCCGTGCGCTCGCGCTGGTGGGCACGTAGGCGCCCGAGCGGCAGCGGTGCCCCCTCCCCTGAGAAACGGGCAGCCCCCCTGGAGGCACGCCACCTGCTCCCCGACTTGGTGACCCCTGGACGCGCCTGGCCGCAGGAAGGCGGCCGCTCTCCCGGCGCCTCCCGCGCCACGTGTAAACGGCGAAGCGAGGACCCTGACAGTTCTCTTCACAAGTCACGCAACGCTGTGGCAAACACTGTCAGAATCACCTTTGAAATACTCTCGGCCACCGGTCAAGGCTGGCGGTGAGCCAGGGAGCACTCCGGCCAGGAAACGCCCGAAGCCCGTGTGGCGCCTTAACCTGCGCTCGGCCCACCGCTGCTCTCCTGCTCAAGGCGGCTCGGAGAAGCCAGCGCGGCGCGGCCTGACAGCCCCAAGAGGGCGCTGGAGCTCGCCCCGAGCCTCGCCCCGCAGAGCCGTAATCTGCTGCGTCCACGGGTCCCCTGCAAGACGCCAGCTGCAAGGCTGTCTGTATTTAACCCAACCGAATTCTCCAAATACAAAGCTCCCTCTCCCAGAGCGCACTCGACAAGAACAATAACGCTTTCCTCAGTTCAAGTCTGCCTGAGTGCTAAAGAACATGTGGGACAAATAAGAGACTAACCAAAGATCTTAAAAAGAGAAGCAGTGGAATAAAATTTCCATAGCAGTTTTCAAAACCTCCCGTATTTCCTGGGACCTAGAATGCCATACAATAAAACAGAATTTAAGACCAAAGTTGTTAGTAGAGGCAAAGAAAGACACAAAGAATAAAAAATCAGTGAATCCTAAAGTTGGTTCTCCAAGATGAAACAAAATTGACATACTTTTCAGCTAGAACAACGAGACTAAGTAGCTAAAATCCAAACTACTGAAATCAGAAATAAGAGCGGAAAGAAGCAAGGATCACAGGGGCTGGCGGTGCAGCTCAGCGGGAGAATGTGTGCTTAGCCCTGGGTTCAATTCCCAGCAAGGCAGGGGGGTGGGTGGGGGTGCTGTAATGGAATACTGCAATTGTACACCAATAAACGAAAAAAATTAGATGAAACAATTCCTAAAAAATACCAACTACTGACGCTGACTCAAAAAGAAACAGAAAATCTAAACAGCTCAAGAACAAGTACAGAGGCTGGGCGCTGGGGATTTAGCTCAGCGGCACAGCACCTGCCTGGCAAGGTCAAGGTCATGAGTTCAATTCCTGGTACCGGGGAAAAAAAAAAAAGGTACAGAGGCTGAATCATGATCAAGAAACTTCCCACCAAGCCAGGTTCAGATTCAAACGGCTTCACTGGTGTTTTGGTTTCCTAGGCCTGCTACAGTAACTCCCACAGGCTTGGTGGGCTAACAACAGAATGTCCCCCCTTAACACTTCTGGAGAGCTGAGGACTCCCGTCCAAGTATCAAGGTGTCAGCAGGGCCCTGCTCCCTTCTGGGGGCACCAGGGGAGAATGCGACCGTCCAACAACTCTTGGCGTTGCCTGCCCTGTAGCGACCTCACTCCAACCTCCGCCTCCATCTGCGCATGAGGCCTTTTCTGTGTGCGTCTTTGTGCTCTCCTATTCTTAGGAGGGCAAGTCACTGGCATGAGTCTCCCGCAGAGCAGCAAGACCACACTGTCATCATTACATCTGGACAGACTCTACTTCAAATCAGGTAACGCTCTGCAGTTCTGGTGGACAACAGTTTTTCGGGGACACTATACAACTTACAGCTGGTGAACATCAAAAATAAAGGCGAATTAACAGCAATCATTCTCAAACTCTCCTAAAACAGAAAGAGGGAGGAACATGTCCCAATTCATTCTAAGCAGCCTTCCTTTACTATCAAAGCCAGCTAGAGACATCACAGAGAACTATTAACACTGCTTTATGAATACCAAAGGCACCAAAATTCTAGCGAAAATATTAGCAAAACAAGTCTTGCAGCTTATAAAGGTTTATAAACCATGACCAGATGAAACCACAAGGACACAAGGTTGGGTCACAGATGAAACTCAATCCATGTAATACACACTAATGAAGCTGGAGGAGTCACAATTCCATTTCAAAACTTACACCACAAACCTACAGTAATCAAGACAGTGTTCAGGTATAAGGGCAGACAGAGGATCAATGAAACAGAACTGGGTCTGGAAATACACGCACAATTAAGGTCAGCTGTGTCTTCTGAGTGTGCGGTACTGGGGATAAGACCCAGGGTCTTACACATGGTAGGCAAGTGCTTGATCACTGAGTGACATCTCCAAGCCTTTTTCCTTTTTGATACAAGGTCTTGTTCAGTAGCCCAGGCTGGCCTCAAACTTGTGATCTTCCTGTCTCAGCTTCCCAAACAGTTAGGATTAAAGGTATGTGCCACCACGCCTGCCTCAACTGATTTTGGACTAGTGTTCTGGGCAAAAACAATTCAGTGGAGATTAAATTCTTTTCAACAGATGGTATGGGTCAAGTGGATATTCATAGCAGAAGAATGAGTCTGGACCTCTACCCCATAACAAATGCACACATCAGTGTATGCATTCACATGATTCCAAATGAATCAAAGGCCTGACTGTAAGAGTGAAAATGATAACGCTCTTAGAAGAAAAGACTTAGATTCAGGTATAACTCTACAGAAAAAGATTTAGGTATAAACCCTTGTGGTTTGAATTAGGCTGCTTCCCTGGAGCCAGAATCAATGTCCTGCGCAGTTCAAGAGAGGACTGAACAGAAACAAGCTACGGCGTGGGCGAGCCTTGTAGTCACCGTGCTAAGTAAGGGAGCAGACACAAAAGGCTGCCTATTCTTCGCTTCCATTTACCCAGAACATGCGACTCCACAGAAAAAGAAAGGTTAGCGTTTGCCAGAGCTGCAGGGAGGAGGGAATGGGGAGTGACTACCAATGGGTGTGCTTTTCATTTCAGACTAATGAAAATGTTTTGAAGCCGGGACGTAGCTCAGTGGTACAGCACCTGTCTGGCAAGCACAAGGTCCTGAGTTCAGTTCCCGGTATCCCCGCTAAAAAGTCTTAGGATTAGATGGATGTACAACCTTGTGAATATAGGAAAAACCACTCAACTGTACACTCTCAAATGGTAGAGTAAAGATATGAATTACAACTCAGTTTTTAAAAAACTAAAGCACTGATGTGGGAAGCACTCCTAGGTTCAGTGACCTCTCTCTTCTTTAAGCAGATGAAAAACTGTATAGCTTTTTCCTTTCTTCCTAAAAAAAAAAAAAAAAATCACTGCCCACTTGAAGCCCAGCAGCTAAGCACACATCCCTTGTTTGGGAGGTGAACCACGTCACCCTCCACAGCCTCGGTCTGAAGTGACCGCTAAGTGATCAGAGCCGGCCTGCCCACACCTGCCAAGGGCTGAGCTCACATGCCTGCCCCGGGTTCGAGGGAAGCAGGCTGGTGCCGGAGTCAGCCTGCAGGCCGCTCTTAGCAGCTACCTCTCGTCCTAGGCAGCGTCCACAGAACTAGTTACGATGTGGGTCCACAGTGACACGGGGCCAGAGGAGACCCAGACTCTTCGCCTCCCCTCTTCCCACTGGGGTGCAGAAAAGTTCCAAGCTAACGGGAAAACTCATAGGGGAAACTAATGTGCGAAAAATTAAAATAAGAGAGGCAGGCCTTAAATATTGCTACTCACCAAAAACAAAACCACTGTCTCTGCAGGTGAGGATATATAACCTCTCCTGTGAGCAACTTTTCAAATTAATCTGACCTATACACAACTTACACATTGTTGGATCTAACCTCCTCTATGAGGGAATCTTGGAAATTATACATTATTGCTAAGCGTGGTGGCGCACGCCTGTAATCTCAGCACTTAGGAGGCTGAGGCAGGAGGGTCACAGTGAATTCGAGACCAGCCTGGGCTACAAAGTGAGCTCAAGGCCAGCCTGAACTGCATGGCAAGACCATGTCTCAAAAAGACAAAAAAAATAAAAAATAAAAATAAACTATAAATTATTGGAAGATATTTAAATTGGTATACTTCTTTTAATATACAAAACCTTAAATGTATATACTGAATAGTATGATTCAGCAATTCTATTTTGCAGTAACTTGGCCTAAAAATATATTTGCACAAGTATGCAAAGGCCTATACATAGCAATATTCACTGCGGTATTATTTATGGAAGCGAAAGACTAACATAATCAAAATATTCACACTGAGAATATTTGCCAAATAACATTCATTTGTGTGGAAAACTACAATGCCACTAAAAAGAAAAAGGCTGGGGTAAAATTTCCATTTCTTCATTTGGGCGCTAGTTATATGGATGTGCTCACTTTTTACAAACTAGCTGAGGTGTACATCTTTGTACATCTGATATGTGCATTCCCTCTATGTAACACTATACTTCAATAAAATATTTAAAAATGCAACAGACCTATAGGTACTGATATGGAATGTTCTTTACAATAGTAAGTGAACAAGGACAATTAAAGTATAGAAAATATATATTACATGCAATTGGTTTCAAATTTCAGATGGGACAGTTATAAACACCTACCTATTAATAGGTGCTTCAGGAGAACACACAAGCAACCAAAGAAGCAATGATTATGGGGAAGAAAAACTGTGGAACTGGAAATTCAGAGTGGGGAAGATTTGTACCACTCTCCGCACCTTTTACTACTATTTTTGTGTTATCATGCACATTATTCATTTTACGATGACCAAGTCTAACCTACGGAGTCACAGAGGGCTCCTTTCTCCCCTGGGTGCCAGTCTGCTGGCTTGGAATGACTTGGGCTATGAATCAGCACCCAGACCCTTGGGGTAGGGAGGGCACTGTGGTAACTAGTAGCGGTCTGCTATAGCAGGGTATTATGAGCTATGAAGTACATTTGATTAGCGTCTCCAGCCCGTCCTAGCTTAGCCTGTTATTTAAACCTCGGCCACTCCTTCCTGAACAAGGAGGGTACCACTAACGGCGCTTACGGCGATTAGTGACAGTGCCACTGTACACGGCATGCAGAGCACCTAGCTTAGCACCTGACACCTAGGTGGTACTCAAGCATTACTTTTGCTCTTCCTTCCCCTGAAATAACTTGTCTGAAGACTGGAGCGCAAGGAGTTACAGAAAAGTGATTAAAGGGTGAACATGAGTGCTCACTTTGGCAGCACGCACACTAAAACTGGAGCGATACAGAGAAGATTAGCATGGCACCTGCACAAGGATGACGTGCACATTCATGAAGTGTTCCACGCTTTTATATCTGTATTTTGCACTCTGAGTAACTATCTTGAAGATAATAATACGGAGTACATCTACTATCGTTATTCTTTTTTTTTTTTGTCTTTTTGACACAGGGTCTCACTATGCGGTTCAGGCTGGCCTTGCGCTCACTTTGTAGCCCAGGCTGGTCTCAAACTCACAACAATCCTCCTGTCTCAGCCTCCCCAGTGCTAGGATTACAGGTATACGCCACCACACCCGGCTTTACTATTGTTATTCTATTATTTTGTTTTGCAATTTTGTTTTACTTTTGTTTATTAAATAAATAAATGGTGAACATGAGCCAGGCATGGTGGCACACACCTGTAATCCTAGCATTTGGGAGGCTAAGGCAGGAGGATCACTGCAAGTTCCAGGCCAGCCTGGACTACAGAGCCAGACCCTGTCTCCAAAAAAAAAAACTTGATGGAAACAGAATAGCAAGGAAAATAAACAGACATTACAGGTGAGGCAGAAGGTGGGGCCTGGGGTACAGCAGCACATGAACTTTGCAGGAGACAGGGACTAGCAGAGAAGCCAGGCAGTTTTCCTGACATCTTTCACCCCGCCTTCTCCTCCCTGTGTCGTCCTCAATCAGAAACAACCCTTTTACATGAATCCCAAAAAGGTCAAGCCAGCACTCTGCTGAGCTAACAGGATGCCCCAGCCAGGGCCTCAAAGGCACCCTACACAGCTAGAATAGCAGAGCACACCCTCCCCCTAAGGGCTGCCTGCACATCCAGGACAGGTTTCAAAGCTCTGCTGGTCAGAGCAGGACAGGAAACTAGCTGAAACAGGAAAGCATAGGACAAGTCCAACTCTGAAGAACTCTACATTGTACTCCTCCTTTATCCCAGACACCAAGGGAGCTTAAAACTCCTCTATTGTTATTCTTTTTTTTTTTGAAGTTTGAGGAGATATTTCTGTGTAACAATTAATACAAACAAACAAAAAATCCCAAATTAAACAATAAAAAAGAATTAAAACTACTTCCTTACTACACCAAGAAAATGTAATTCTCAAGGTCAGACTGAAATACAACAGTCAAAATTAACATCAGCTATAAAGAAGGGATGTTTCCCACCTCCCCAGACTTCACGGTAACAACTTAACACACTGCAGGCGTCCCTCCTGAGCTGAGCGGTTCTTATCTAAACCTAGAGCTAAAGAGAGATGGGTACACAGGTAATAGGAGGAATCATTATGATCCCAAAACACATTCTAGCCTGGTATGGTGGCGCACACCTGTAGTCCTAGCAGTCAGGAGGCTGAGGCAGGAGGATCGTTGCGAGTTTGAGACCAGCCTAGGCTACAACGTGAGCTCAACGCCAGCCTGAACTGCACAGCAAGACCATGTCTCAAAGAGACAAAAAAAAAAAAAAAAAATCACATTCTATACATCGAAGCCTCCCCCCGAAAAGCACATGTTAAGCTGGGGAGGCAAGGTCAGGGTGAGAACGAGTAAGTGTTGTTATGTGCATGTACACTTCTGCCAAAATGAAACCCAGTAACCTGTACAACCAGCATGCATTAATAAAAAGTGTGTTAAACATGAATAAAATTTGAGACATCCCTATCTGAAACTCAGGAACCAAATACACTTGAATAAAACACTCTATCTGAACCTATCTAAAACCTTGCCATTCAAATTCAAGAACCCATTAGCTTAAAGGGCTTCGTTTCAATGTGAGAAGTTTTTAACCTCTTAGAGCTTTCATACTGCCATTGTCTAGGTGCAAACACTACAAAGCAAGGCACAGACCAAAGCTCTGGTCCCATAGGGCTTTGAAACTCTCCAGGTCAGAACTGGTCAAGTTTCTTTTAAAATAGGAGGGGAAAAAAAGAATAGAAGGAAAAAGAAACTCAGACATCTATAATCTCAAGAAAGACGGTGGGACCGAGTATGTGTGTCGCTCCTCAGTAACCTCGGTAAGCAGCTTTGCCGCCCTGACAGGATCAGTCTAAAAAAGGCAACTGGGAAAGCGAAGCAAGGCAGCTGGACCCCATGGGCTTGCGAAAGGAGCCGCAGCTCTGCCCTGAGACTCCCGGTGTCTGGTTAACTGAGTGCTCGCCGTCACTACACTGTGAAGCTGGAACCACTCCCACCAGAGAAGGCCTGAAGGCACTGAACAGCTCAAAAGCCTTTCCTCAGCCGTTAGCTCTCGGGCAATGTGATAACAGAGCTGTAATAGCACACGACGTTACTCAAAATACTATACACTCAAGCTGCTAGTTGGATCACAATGTATTCTCTACTGTTTTATTTTTTAAAAAGCCCAAAGGATAAAATTCTGATTTTTAATTATATTCAAAATGATTTCTTTGAATGAAGTATTTACTGGAATGCGAAAAGCCTAGTTGTCTTCACGTTAAATGGCAGAAAACATTTGCAGCCCTCAAAAATACAAGATAGGGCCGGGGATACAGCTCAGTGGCACAGCGCCTGCCAGGCAAGCGCAAGGTCCTGAGTTCAATTCCTGGCACCAAAAAACAAAACCAAGATAATTGTGTTACCCTAAGGAAATGGTATTAGTTTTGGTTACTTTCAGAAAACAAACAAAACACACTATCTCACTGGAAACAGGTGCACTTCTACAGAGCTGTCTTTTGAAATAATTATATTACCGCACTGACTTGTCAGTTCTATGATGGCAGGACTGGGAATATGGCTTGAAAAGATGTAATCTGCTGGGTTAAGATCTCGCATAAGCCGGGCATGGTGGCACATGCCTGTGATCCCAGCAGTCAGGAGGCTGAGGCAGGAGGATCGTTGCGAGTTCAAAACCAGCCTGGGCTACAAAGTGAGCGCAAGACCAGTTTGAACTGCATAGCGAGACCCCATCTCAAAAAGACAAAAAAAAAAAAAAAAGACCTCGCTTAGCAGTCGCCCAACAGACTTTAACTGAGTGCTGCTTCTGTACACAAGGCGTGTGCTGGACGCTAAAGAGAACGGCGTCCAGCACTGCCCTCGGGGCCCCACATGTATGAGGCTGCTGGGTTAGGGACGACAGCTACACTGGTCAGAAAAACAAGCACGCTCCGAAGGAAGCCGTGCTAACCATAAGCCTGAAGGCCAAACCATATTCTAAAAAGATGGGAAAAATTAAGCCTTGCCGACAGAGGGAACGGTCTGAACGAGGAAAGCGCAACATCGTTCTAGCAGGTACAGGCAATTAGAGAACATTAACCTTGTGTGAGAAGAAAGAAGTATCTATTTTCCAGAAATGTATTTTTCTGTCTGTAAAACTTAAAGAACTCACAAGTACACTTTCCCAAGCTTCTCAAATAACCCTGTCCATAAAACACAGTACAAATTTTAAAGAGCCAGATCTCTTTCCATAAAATTTACAAGGAATGAAACTAATCACGATGACATGTACTGCCTATTTAAAGAGGATCCTATAAACAGTATGGTACAACAGACAGAAAATTGGCTTTTGAGGTAGGCCTCAGTTTTGACTCCCAGCCTAACTACTTTACAAATTTCTTTCTCTGAAGCATATCTATGAAAAGGGAGACAACTACCCTTTACACAACCCTGGGAAAGAATGTGTATAAAGTAGCCTATGTACAGAATCAAAGATTCCTTTAGCAACTTTAATAACAAAGTAAAAATTACATGAGTTAGCCAGGCATGGTGGTATAGGCCTGTAATCCCAACACTTGGAGACTGAGCCAGGAGGACGGCAGTGAATCCAGAGCCAGCCTGGGCTCCACAGTGAGGTCATGGCCAGCCTGCACTACACAGTGAGACCCTGTTTCAAAAAAACCCAAAAATAAACAAAAAAATTATTCATAAGCTACTGCCAAGATTCTACAACAAACTGACCGTTTGGATCATACTAGATGAAAACTAGAAAACAAATGTCCTTGAAATCATGAAACCTTCAGGCCACACTTTTCCTACTGTAACGTTAGCCTATCGGTACAGACACCGTCTTCATCTTCTACCACTGATGAGCTTATGTACGCCATTGCCTGTGACATACTGTACCTTTTGGTTTGACTTCTCTTCTCTTGAATGGCTAAAACATGTAAACTAACACAAACCTGTCACAGTCCGCTGGCCATCACTTAGGTTATTCCACCACTTGTTAATCTATAACAGAAGGAAAGCTGCGTGTCACCACATGTGAAATACTTTCAGGCCATGAACACGAAAACCCAGAAGGAAAATGCCTGTGTATAAAAGAGAAATTCCTCAACCTGAAACAGAATCACTGGAGACCAATAACCACAGTAAAGATGTGGGAGACTGGAAAAGGCAGGTGTTTTATAGGAGTTCAAAACTTGCTTGGGCCACACAGAGAGACCCTGTCTCCATATTAAAGAAGGAATAAAATTCTCAGCATAGTTTGTACTAAAGCTTACTTTTAGGTATAATAGTACTGACGTTCACAAAGACACTGAGGACCCTAAATGTTCAGATACACACTGAAACTTCTCTGAAATGTGCCCGGGACTTGTGTCACAGCAACGTGCGATGAGAAGGGAGGGCACTGAAAGGCCAGATGGAAAACAGAACCGCACGTGCGCTGGTCCCCTTGCAACTGAACGACAGTGGCTCATTTATGACTCATTTATTGTTATCATTACTTTTCTGTATCAGTTTGAAATTTTCAGTGATTAAAGTTTTTAACTTAAAAAAAATTTCTAAACCAGGCATGCTGAAACAGGCCCGTAATCCCAGCTACTCAGGAGGCTAAAAACATGTTCAAGGCTCCCCTGGGAAACTCAGTGAGATCCTGTCTAAAGATAAAAAAAATAAAATGAACTAGAGACATAGCTATAGTGATAAAATTCCCCTCAGTTTGATACCCAGTACTGCCCCTCTCAAAAAAAAAAAAAATATATATATATATATGAAATATATATATATGAAATTGAACCAGGCTTTGTTAAAGAAATTCAAGGTTAAGAAAAATGTACAGAACAGTATGTATGCAATTCAGTGCCTAATCCTGTGAGCTCTCAGACCTTACTGTGCATGTAGTGGTATGAATGGGGTTCCCAGGACTTTCATTTTCTCTTTTTTTTTCTTTTGATACAGAATCTCACTTCGTTGCTGAGGCTGGCCTCAAACTCCTGGGTTCAAGCTGTCCTCCTGCCTCAGCCTCCCAAATAGCTGGGTTTACAGGCACATACCACATCTGATTAGGATTTTCATTTTCCACATTATATTTACATACTGTTTCAATTATCTTTAATGTGCCGAGTCTATATAACCTGTAATTTGTTTATTATTTTTTAAAAAGTCTGTCTTTGAAACTGGGTGTTGTAACACATGTCTAACATCAGCTACTCAGGAGGCTAAGGCAGGAAGATCAAGCGCCTGTCTCAAAATAAGAACGAAGTAAGTTGGGTGTGGTAGTGCACACCTATAATGCCAACACTTGGGAGGATGAGGCAGGAGGATCGCTTCCAGTTCAAGGTCAGCCTTGACTACAGAGCAAGACCCTGTCTCAATCAAATCAAATCAAATCAAGGGCCCCCGGGTTCAAACCCCAGTACTAAAAAGAAAAGAGGAAAAAAAAATTATACATATTGCTTATATCTTTTTTTCTCATTCTTTTTTTTTTTTTTTTTGGTTTTTCTCCGGTACTGGGAACCGAACTCACGACCTTGCGCTTGCCAGGCTGGCGTTTTTTTCTCATTCTAAAAAACCATTTGTGTCCATCTGGGCATTAAAACTTCATAGTACAGAGATGTGTAGAAACCTGCAGCTTTCAGAGGGATCCAGGATTATGGAACAGGTTGGTTTTACTATCTTCTCAGATATACTACAGTGAATAAAAATCTGCTCATTTGTTTTCACATGTAAATATTGCCCACTGCTCTCCTGGCAGAAGCCTCTCTACAATAAGGCTCGTGCTCCTTGAATTTGTCTATGGCCAAACAAGGAGTGAATCCTCCCTACGTACAGGAACCCAAACTGTCACTGGTAAAAAGAGAGCCTGGGCTTCCTCCTCAGGCCCTTGCTGACCAGGGCTGGATTACTCTAGGATGGGAAGAGTAAGAACATCAACTTCTCTCCAAAGTGGCTGGGCAAAGTGTCATTAAAAGAAGGAGTGTGAGGGCTGGGCTTGGTGGCGTATGCCTGTAACCCTAGCGTTCAAGAGGCTGAGGCAGGAGGATCGCCATAATTTCAAGGCCAGCCTGGGCTCCACAGTGAGTTCAAGACCAGCCTGCACTACACAGTGAGACCCTGTCTCAAAAAAAGCCAAAAACACAACAAAACAAAAAAGGTGTTTGAAAACCAAATGGAGATGGAAACATATTAACCTATGGCCTGAGTGCTCAGCAAGTCCTGGCAAGTAAAATAAATATTTATATGCTTTATGTAGAAGGAGACTTTTAAAATTTTAGATAAGAGGGAAAAGGGCCACACTCACATCTCAGGTGCAAGATCTACAAGCTCTGTATTTGTCCCTCTTCCTTGTGTCCGCACCCCATCCTGAGCACCGTCAGAAATGCCGGACCGTGGAGATTTACTGAGAAGCTTTTAGAAATCCTTGGGAACCAAAGGCTGTGTTTTTTCAAAAACTTGCTGGGATTCTGGTGCATACTCCAATCCAGCAAGGGGATGCGAGAGAACACGGCCTTAAACTGTAGCAGGGCAGCAAAGGGGCTGAGGCTTTCGTTTTTAGCAACTATCTGTGGTGACTGTGACGCATGTGGGTCACACAGTAAAATCCTGGGGACACGGAAGCACGACACCTCCAGACACACAGCACATTAACAAATACTCACCAACACGCAAGACTCTAACAGAGAGAGTTAGGAGCACTGACTTCACATCTGTGGATGGAACGTTGCCCTTCACTAAAAACACTTCACACCCAGACTTCACAAACTGCGATTCATTAGGACAAAGAAAAGACACTGATCTTTACCTCCTTTCTGAGGTCTCCTTTCTTTTGTGGCCTTATGCTATCCAACCAGTCCGCTTTTACACCATCAAAGTAACTCTGGACCCTGGATTTCAGTGATTCATATTGCCAAATAGCAGCTGATCCAAATGCACAGCCTGTAAACTGTAGAAAATTAAAAGTATTACAAAATAACTCTTACAGGGAAGTAGACCTATGTAGCTTTGCAAGGACATTATTTTATTTTCATTACGTTTTACAACCAACAGAAGGTGCAGCTGGCATAGTAAAACCTATTAGGTGACAAGAACATTTTATTGTTTTCCATTTTATTAACATTACGGCACCCTGAGGCCCGCTTCCAGCAACATAATCCCCAAATAAAATTCAAAACACCACTGTATCAAATAGAAGACCCATAAATGTCCTGTCAACTGCCTGGGTAAGCGGGCCACAGTCTAAAAGCAATTACTGAGTTCATTCTGAAGTCAGAATCCATGAGTCCAGCCACGCAGAGCCTTCTGTTTGTTTTGGTTTTTTTGTTTTTTTTTTTGGTTTTTCTCCCGTACCGGGAATCGAACTCACGACCTTGCACTTGCCAGGCAGGCGCTTTGCTGCTGAGCTAAATCCCCAGCCCCCACGCAGAGCCTTCTGATCCCCACCCCCACCTGCTCTTGCTCTAAAAACGCCCAAGCAGCACGCAGAGCTTCACCACTGCACTGGCAGCAAGCCTGGAACTTCCAGTGCTGCGAACTCTTACCCCAACAGTAAAAAAAAAAGGTTTTATCAGAGTCCTTAGTGGATAGGGAGAAGGATCAAAGACTGTTTCTTCCACAGGAGGAATCAAAGCACTTCTCTTGTATGCGCCACCTCTGGACCCTGTGTCTGATCTTCGAGGTTCAATCTTCCTGGGTGCTTTTCTGAATCCACATTTTTGCTGAATAAAGACGTTAAACCTGCAAGGGAAAATACTAAGTTAGACACAGAGCGACATCTTGCAAACATCAACCTCCTGCAGCCTCCAGCTGTCCTGCGTCATCACCTTCTGTTTATTCTCTGCAGTCCGACAAGAGCCAGGACGCCTAACCCAGGTAGGATGCAGCCACATTTAACCTTTCTGGAAAAGATGAGCTGCAACTGCACCAACTTCAGAGGATGCTTGTTTGGGCTATTTATGTATCAATCCACAAAATAATTTGTATCCCTTCCACAGAAAGAACCTGTAGCCTTACAAACAGCTAGAGAACTCCTAAGCTGTTAGTTTCAATCAGTATGGAATGGCTTTCCTTTGAAGTCTAGTCAATTTCCAGAGCATGCATTCAAATATACTATCCTTTCAGACATGATATCATTCCAGATTCAAACCAGTATTTCCTTTGCTAAGTACTGAGCATTGTGAAGCGATGAGTTCCTCTTACCTCACTCTGATTCACCGTTTTTGGAAGAGCTACCAAAGCTGGGCCTCCTCAAAACATCTGACACTACTGATCATGCCTCCTATTCCTAGCTTCTGGGAGACTATTCTTCAACTTCAATCTTAATGAAAATTTCCTTCTATCCCTTAACTATCAGAGATGCTCAAACCCTTCCCCACTCCTTGGAGACAAGGTCTCACTGTGTAGTTCAGGCTGGCCTCAAACTCATACCACTCCTCCTGCCTCAGCCTCCCCAGTGGTGGGATCACAGTCATGCGCCACCACATCCAGCGTTCATAACGAAACACTCCTACCTCTGCATCTCACCGCTTCACTTAAAAATTTGAAGCACGATGTTTGAGAAGAACACACTTAGTTGAGAATCTGGACTTCAAGCAAAGTTAGACCATTAGCCTAGATTACTTACACTGAGACTTTCCTTAGCAACAAGTAAAGACCTGAGGATACCAAGTGTGATAACAAGCTGAACTCAGGGTTAAGTTAGAACTTAACGGATGCAGTACTCATATATTAGGTGTGTTTGTGTGCATATGTACAAGTTACAGTTGTGCATATGGAATCTGTTGGCCAGAACCCAATACTATGTTTTGGCTCACTAGCCCTATTACTGAGGATGTATTTATACAGCACAGGACTGCAAAGCTAAAAATTATTTCCCAAGCCTCTTTGTAGTCAGGGGCCCAGATGTAATCAGTGCTAATCGGACACATGGCACAATACTTGAATTTAAAACTGAGATCAGTAAGATTTGAGGGACCAATTTTGCTAGCAAGGGGAATGGTGGAAGCGGCATAAGTCTGCAGTCAGCAGATCTTGATTGGCAGCAGTTTTCCCAGTTGACTCGTTGCTGCATAACAAACAACTCTAAAACACACTGGCTTAAAATCATACCTTACTGCTTCCCATGATTCTGCAGGGCAGCTGCCCTTGGCTGGGCAGTCCTGCTGTTTTCACCTGGCCCACGTGACTGACAGCAGCTGGAGAACTGAAGAGGGTAGCACCCCTTCTGTGGAGCCTTGGTGCATCTCTGCACATGGCCTCCCAGCAGGCAGCAGTCTACCAGGGGCTACACCAAGCCGGGGACAGAGTTCCAGGGGGGCAAAAGTCACAACGCCTCTTGATACTCGAAAGATTTCGGACCTTCCCCAACATTACTTCTGCCACACTCTACTGCGCCAGTCGGCTGCAAGTAAGAAATGGACTCCTGCACCAAAGGAGCTGCAAAATACTGTGGCCATGTTTTTTAATCAGTGTGCCAGTGGTGGCAGAGGCAGTTAAGATTCTGAAAGCTCAGTATGGAGCAGTAATTCTCAGTTCTGCATATTCCTGAGATTGCCTGGTGTACTCTTAAAATTACCATACCATGGCACCATCTCAAATCAATGAAGATTCTTTAGGAGCAGGGCCAGGGCCTCAGCATTTAAGGACTTCCCAAACCACTCTCAGGTACAGGCAGGGCTGAGCCTTATCACAGCTTTGGGAAAAACTTTAGTCTACATACAAATCACCTCGGGAATCTCATTAAAATCCCTGTGACTTAGTAGCCTCTGCGATAGGTTAAGCTTAAGAGCCTGCATTTCTAAAAAGCTCCTAAGTTACGAGTTGACAAACCATGGGCTGAGAGGTAGATGTGATATATGCAGTTCTACTTCATATCTGGCCTTTTATAAAAGTTGGCCAAACCTTTGTCCTACACGATCCTATATGTTGCTTCATGAATGATTCCTCACTCTTCCAGCAATACTATTTACATCACAATAGTTTGTTACCTACATACTAACCCTATGTGATTGGGTAAGAAAACAATTTCAACACCGAAGTTTCCCAGGGGCTGACTCCCATAACCCTGAGTATATCTTCATGTCACTGTCAGTAAATGTAGCTGCTTTTCATTTACTACAGGATGAATGCTTTCCAATTCCCTGCTCCCTACACACAAGGGCCTGGAATCTCTCTGCTGCATCCATCCCACAATATCAGATAGTGCAATGGGGGCTAAGGGACCACTGCCCCCTACCTGAGTAATGTCCCAGGTCCCTGTCAATCGCACTGTCAATCATGCTCTGAAAGGCCAAATGGGAGGCGTCCTAGGCCTAGCACACACTTCTAATCCTTAAGCCCATCCTATGCCTGTTCCATTTTCCTTCCCGTTTGTCCTGTTTTCCTTTCCACTGGCATGAGGCTGCCCACTGGGGGCATAATTTTGCCCTTGAAACTGCATTACACTTAGCTGCTTTTGCCATACTGTTGTTCTTCTTGCCCAAGAACTGGAAACCCATCTGGGATCCCACCACTCACTGAAGCATTATCTCACCAAGTCCCCCTCTGGTCTTCCAAAAGTATAAACTAGTAATTTCTTCCAAATGCTTAGGCCAGTTATAGAGATGAGCTAGAGTTGAATCCTCTGTTGGCAGAAGGATGCTCTCAGGTGTAAGGATAAATGTATCATGACCTATTATATGACAGGTACAGTCTTCTTAGAGAGCTTTTACTTTTTTTTTTTTTTTTTAAAGACAGGATCTAGAGGCTGGGGATTTAGCTCAGTGGCACAGCACCTGCCTGGCAAGCACGGGGTAGGGAGTTTGATTCCCGGTACCGGAAATAAAAAAAAACAGACAGGACCTAGTGCAGGCTGGCCCTGAACTCACTATGTAGCCCAGCGAGGCCTCAAAGTCAAGGTGAGGCTTCTGCCTCTGCCTCTGCCTCCTGAGTGTGGGAAGTACATAAATTTCTAAGAAGCAAAATAAATCACAGGAACAATAATGTCTTAAACTGCAAATGTTTGTGATCTTTTTTACAGGTTTAAGTTCTTTATCTCTACCATTTGATGAGCACCTAAGATGAAAAAACAAATTATTCACCTGGAGTAAGGTGGGAAAAGAGCAGAGTGAAACAACACAAAAAAATGGATAATGGCGGGGGAGACTGGCCCCTTGAGGCGCACACCAACTCATGAAGGCAGGCCGGTTCTTCAGCCCTGCCGCTTCAGTCCTCCTGCCAAGTACAGGGACTGTTGGATTGCGGCAGCAATTTAACTCAAAGTGCAGACAGCTCATGAGCACCTGTGTTACTGCTGGCCACATTTTTTTTTTTTACAATCAGTTTTTATTACGATCCTCTATCTTGTAAATAGAAAACACGTCCATATATTTAATGACTTAATGGTGAGATAACACTGCTATGAACTGTTTTTTAAAAGACTGTGATGAAGCTGGGTGCTGTGGTGCAAGCCTGTAATCCCAGCTACCTGGGAAGCTGAGACAGGAGAATTCAAAGTTCAAACCAAGGCTGGGCAACTTAGTCAGACCCTATCTTAAAAAAACAAAATGGAAAGGGCATGGACGTAGCTCAGTGGTAACGCTTATCGTGCAGGACCCTCTGGGTTCAGTACTCAGTACCACATATAAAAAAGAAAAACAGGATAAAAATAATGAAATTTAAATATACATATAAAGCCGGGTGTGGTGGCACACGCCTGTAATCCCAGCACTCAGGAGGCTGAGGCAGGAGGATTGTTGCCAAGTTCGAGACCAACCTGGGCTACAAAGTGAGCTCAAGGCCGGCCTGAACAGCATAGTGAGACCCTGTCTCAAAAAAGAAAAATAAAAACCTGTATCTATATCTATAGATATATAGATATAGACATACACACACATATGAGACAGCACTGTTACTAAAATTTTGTATGGACAAAATTGAATAGAAATGA
The DNA here is from genome assembly GCF_000276665.1 of Chinchilla lanigera. Lineage (NCBI taxonomy): Eukaryota > Metazoa > Chordata > Mammalia > Rodentia > Chinchillidae > Chinchilla > Chinchilla lanigera. The sequence continues at coordinate 23,552,051 of NW_004955420.1, read as the reverse complement.
TCTAATATTTAAATAGAGACAAGATGTGTTTCAGCACACAATATATTTATTTAGCTCTACCATTAGGTGAGTAAATGATAGAGCTAGTCTACTTGATTTATTAGAGCTAATCTATCTGATTCATTCCATTTAAAGTAAATATATTTGGGGGCTGAAAGGGAATTCTACATAAACTCTTGCATACCAAAATTATTTTCTTGAGCTGGGTGTAGTGGCACACGCCTGTAATCCCAGTACTTGGGAGGCTGAGGCAGGAGGATCGTTGCAGGCCAGCCTGGGCTACAAAGTGAGCTCAAGGCCAGCCTGAACTGCATAGTGAGAGAGACCTTGTCTTTAAAAAAAAATTTTTTTTCTTGAGACTCATCTTAACAGGTGGTGAGTCAAAAGGCGGGGAGTTAAACAGGGAAAATAATGTAAGTTACCTCATTTACTAATTTGCCAAACATCTCAGGTATATTTCAAAATTGTCACCACAATCTAAAAATTGAGCTCTGTGTAGGTGCTACAATCAACCACTCCTGCAGATCCTTTCATACAACTGGCAGATTATGCACGCTTCTATTTTCAAGCTTAAATCATATTTTTCAGAAGTACAATCAGAAGCTTGACAACAGCAACATTCCTGAAAAGCTTAAGTGTGATTTTTTTTCTGTAAAAAGCCAGATAGCAAATATTTTCGTTTCTATCAACTACTGAAATTTGTCACATATTACTGTTTTGTTTTACAATCCTTTAAAAACGTTGACTGGCAGACACCTTGAGCGGATACAGTTTGTAGAACCTAGAGTCACCACCTAGAGTACTTGTAAAATGTAAGTTCCTGTCCCTGGTTTGGGCCTACCACATCAGAATCACACAGAGGGTCACTCCTCGGCATAATTTTAGAACTACGGGAACTCAAAACACTCTCCAAGATTATATAGAAGGGAAGTCATGCTCTGTTAATTTTCAGTATGTATTTCCAGAGGGAAGGAGCTCACCCTCCTTTCACCTATAAATGTAGGCTCACCTACATTCTCATATAATGCATCTTGCTACTACAAAAATGTCACTTTCATACTTTCCATATAAACGGCCAGTTTAAAAATCAGGTGCTAAATGTAAACATCATACATTTCTTGTGTCATTTGTTGCTCCAAATGGTCTTCCCACCCAGTTTTACTGGAAGGTCTTCTTCATCAAGTTTTCTTTTGCTTTCCTAAAACTACTGCTGATGTGTACACATTGCCATTTAATAAACTTGTCTCGGCACCTTTTCTTCCCCCTCAAACTACGCAATCTCACACGGGATCTCGAGGACACGATGCAATCAGGACCACTGAAATCTATCATTAAATCATGATAAATCTATCATCTATTATCACCTAACCACCTCATTCTCCGTCTCTCCAGAAATCTGCACTGTGCCTGAAGATGCGAGTTATTTTATCATTAAGATATAACATATGAAGTTTTTCACAAATGCCTGATAAAATTCACTTGGAGTGCTTATAAATACTGTACAGTTTCCAGGAAATACAGGAACCAGAAAAATACAGGTTCCTCCAGTTCTCCCATCCTTCCTGATTCTGATTTTGCAGGACTGGGGTGTGACCTGCTAAATAACATACTGCATAAACACTCCAGGTGACTCTTTTCTTTGTTTTGTCTTTTGAGACAGGGTCTCACAATGTCGCCCAGGAGGCCGGCCTCAAACTCGCCATCTTCCAACCTCGGCCTTCCGTTGATGGGTGACTGTCGTGCTATTAGGCAACGGTTCCACCATATTGAAGCCTGAATCACTGACAGCCGGCTAGCCCGGGTGTTGAGAAACATTTCAAGGTTTCTCCATACCATCGGGCGGATCTTAAGTAACCCATCTAACCAAGTCAGAAACTGGGAAGGGCTGAGAATCTGGATGAGATGTAAAAGTCAGTACACATCCGATTCGTAGAACGCTGACGGATTTCTCTCGATGGAGAACAACCCTCACAGAAAAATCAGCCAACGCTGACAGACCACGGTCTTCACACAGCTTCTCCTCCACAGCAAGGGTGGATGTCTTCCCAGAGCAAGGAGAAACCAAGTGTTCCACTGTCTCAATTCTTCAACAGGAATTCTTAGGACTTGGCAAGAGAGGCAGAATGCTGCTCTCTCAACTCCCTAAGAAGGGGAAGTGGTGCGGTGAAATTACTCTCTATAATTAGACCACTAAACCGGGCGTAGTGGCGCAAGCCTGTAATCCCAGCACTCGGGAGGCTGAGGCAGGAGGATCGCTCGAGTTCGCAACCAGCCTGGGCTACAAAGTGAGCTCAAGGCCAGCCTGAACTCCATAGCGAGACCCTGTCTCAAAAAGACCAAAAAAAAAACCAAAAGAAAAAATATATATATAATTAGGCCACTAGCTCTGCCATTCCACCTGCTGGGCGAGCGCTTCCCTTCGGAAGAGCTCAGCACTACCGCGCAGGACGAAGAGCGCGCCAGCCCGTCTCCCGGGGCTCGCCCTCTCCGCTCACGTCCCTCCCGGTGGCAAAGGCAAAGCGCGGGCTCCCGCACGGCCGGCGGGGCGGTCACCGTGCGGCCAGCGCAGGCAGCGCGGCGCCTCGAGACGCGAGAACTGAGCGAAGGCTGAAGCAGAGCGGCGGGGCTGGCGGCGGCCGAGGACGAAAGGGCGCGCGGCGGGGCAGCCCGAGCCCCGAGGACGCGCGGCCGGAGCTCCGGGGCCGAGAGGCGGGAAGCCGAGGGCGACGGCCATTACCTGCGTCCGAACAGCCGCGGCGGGGCCAGGGCCGCGCTGAGCTCCTCGCAGACGTGGCCGCCCACCTGCGGGGCCCACGCCGGGCCGCAGCCCCAACTTCTGTGTGCCCAGCCTCGCCACGCCATCTTCCCAACCTCGGCCCCACCATGGCCCGACCTGACCACCCCCAGCGGCGGAACCACTTCCGGGGCGAAGGGAGCACCATAGAGCGCCCAGGAGCTCCTAGAGCGTCCCCGCGCCAAGGAGCGGAGGCCAGGCCAGGCGAGAGGGCGCATGCGCGGCTCCCATGCGGGACTATGTTTCTATCGCAGCTCTGCTGCCGCCGTGGATCCCCGACCTGAACCCCACTGGGGAGAGGAGCCTGGCCTCCACCCCCCTTGCACATGCGGAACATGAGGAAGAAGAGTAGGGAAGCTGATATTATTGAGTAATGCCACGTACCAGGCACTTGATCGGCCTCTTCACACACCGGCTCCCAGCAGGAACCAATACAAGTTTTCTTAAATTATGATTTCTTCTGCCTCTTTTCGTGTCCTCCCTCGTGGAGGATGTGCCACCTATCTTTAACACAAAGTCCAAGCCTGAAGTGAAAATCCAGACTGCTTGCTTGTCGGTCACCTTTATTTCTTGCCGCTTAACCCCGCGAGATCTAGTTGCAGCCGGGCTAAGTCAGTGGCGCGTCCTCAAAGGCACCATCCCTCATTTATACTCCATTCTCACCACCGCCTTTCCCCTCCCACGTCCTCAAACTGCCTAACCAGCTTGTCCTTCAGCTCTTCAAGGGTCCCAGGAGAGGCCTTTCCCACACCTCCACTCTGACTTCTCTGCTCTTCTTTTGTGTATGCATACTGTTTTATGCATATCCCTGCAATAATGCCACATTCGTTCCACAAACACTTATTAAACAAGTCTAAATTATATCTGAGAGGCCGAGCATGAGGGTGGATGCCTGTAATCCCAGCACTGGGGAGGCTGAGGCAGGAGGATTGCTGCAAGTTCAAGGCCAGCCTGAACTGCAGTGAGATCCTGTCTCAAAAAGACAAAAAGATAGATAGCTAGATAGACAGACAGACAGACAGACAGATCTCCCTGGGTTCATTTCCCAGGGCAGAGAAAAAAGAGACATACTAAAATGTTCTACACAGAGGATAGCATAGGTAATGTCCCCTAAGGCATGAATTATTTGAGAAACTAAATTCACTTTGACTATGTCATAGGTATTTAGACTAGGATTTGATTTTATCCTGTTTGTAAGCCAAAAGGTGGGATGCTGGCAAAAGACAGGAGACTCCTGGGTCAAAGATAAAAAAAACTTTATCACAATTCAGCAAGCATCACAGCACGTTTCCTCAAGTTCCCTTGTTCTGTCCAAGGACCACCGTAACGACACCAGGGGCCAGATGCACGGAAACACACGGTGGACTCACACTTCAACTGAAGAAGACTGAGCTTTAGGAATCCATCTATTATCTATCTACCTACCTGTCTATCTGTCTATCTATCTATCTACAGTGGAACCAATCTGTGACCAGAATCATGGAAAGAATTAAGTTTGTGAACCAAGGAAGCACTGTATTTATTTATTTAGGGTTTTTTGTTGTTGTTGTTTTGTTTTGAGACAGGGTCTTGCTAAGTAGTCCAGGTTGGCCTTGAACTTGCTATATAGCCAAGGGTGGCCTCCAACTCATGGTGATCCTCCTGCCTCGGCCTCCTGAGTGATGAGATTACAAGCATGCACTAGCATGCCTGGCTTTTATTTAGGTTTTTTGAGCTAGGGTCTCGCTTTGTAGTTCAGGCTGGCCTTGAATTAACTGTGTAGCCGAGGCTGGCTTCGAACTCATGGAGATCCTTCTGCCTCAGCCTCCTAAGTGCTGAGATTGCAGACCTGTACCACTACTCCTTGCTTGTTTTACAATAAGTTTTATAGTAAACCAGCGAACAGCCTGGTTTACTATATTGTTTTCCACCAAAGGAAAAGGCAAATCTGCATGTAGCCTTGGAAGAAAGAGATAGTCTTACTCTACAGCCCATAGGCATGTGTAAAGCTCCTGGCTCCTAAATCACTCATAAAAGATTCTGGCTCCTAAATCAACATGCTTTTCCTACAGCTCAGCCACTGAGTATGCAAATGTCATCCAGCCCTCTTCGCAGTGCTCCATGGGAACTGGGACACAAGGAGCCAGCAGAAAAATTCCAATCATCTGGCGAATGCTCTTGCTGTGAGTGATGGATTACCCTACATGTCTGACCCATGAGTCTTGTGGTTTTTTTTCTCCTTGGTTTTGGTTTTTCTCGGGTACCGGGAACCGAACTCACGACCTTGCACTTGCCAGGCAGGTGCTTTGCCGCTGAGCTAAATCCCCAGCCCCAAGTCTTGTGTTTTCTACCAGCACAGCTGAAACTGCGACAGGCACAGTGAGGAGCTGTGAACACACAGTTGTGGGGTTGGGGGTGGAGGATGCTTCTCTAGGCACTGACAAGAACTTGGGTGTGGCCGTAGTGCTGAAGGCAGAAGGCAAAGGAAAATGAAGATGAGGAAGCCCCGAAGCGGAGTCCTGGATGCAGACAGGGTTGTCTGAAGAACTTGGGGTCACTAGGATGATGGCGGGACTTGGGAGGGAACCCTAGGACTCTGGTGAAGAAGAGGCAGCGATAAGAATATCAGTGGTGCTGAGGAGCTGCCGTAGATAAAGGGCAGAGAGAGGTCTTGGTAGAAAAAAAGTATGTGTCCAAGGTGATCGGTGGCGAGAAATCTGGAAAGATCATAGGGCCCGGGTGGATGTGGGCCACCTGGGCCAGGGAGCTGGGGCTGGGATGTGCCTGGATACTCCTGGCTGGCCCTTCCGGGTCCCTCTCGTGCGCTGCCCCAGGTGCACCGGAGCTTACTTTTCGGAGCCCCATGAATGGACTCCACCTGGCTTCCGGCTGGGCTCAGTGACAGGCACGAACAGGCGCGGGGAGCGGGAAGGAGAAAGAGACAGCATCTCGCTGTGCAGCTCAGGCTGGCCTTGAGCTCACACATTGTAGCCCAGGTTAGTCTCGAACTTGCAATGATCCTCCTGCCTCAGCCTCCTGAGTGCTGGGATTACAGGTGTGCACCACGACACCCAGCATCAGCTGTATTGAGTTTTATGGAATACATACAATCATATAACCATCTGTCTTGGTTACTTTTCTCTCCTTGCTGAAACAAAATACCGGACTCCCAAAATTAGGGAAAGAAAGGTTTATTTAGCTCACAGATTGTGGAGGGTTCAGTCCGTAATCAGCTGGCTCCAAGGCAGAGTGGCAGGGCACAGGGGCAACAGTTTAAGGCGGCAGAAGACAGCAAAGCAACAAGAGCAACAGGGGTGGGAGACAAGCCTCTTTCCCTCCCTTATATTGTATACTGGCTACTTGCCCACACACCATCTCCGTGCCCTCCTCTTTCTACAGGCTAAGGATGTTTACAAAGTAAGGACCCTGGCCCCCTGCTGAGTCACTTAGTTAAACTTTTAAATGTCTCAAGCTGACACAATGAACAACATCCTAGAGCAGTAAGGACTGTCCTTTGCACCCCAGGATGTAGAACTGCTGAGTTACTTAGTTAAGCTTCTAGACTCAAGTTGACACAATGTTTCAACCATAACACCATCGCCACACCCAGATCTAACTCCTTAAGTTCCCTTATGTCCCTTTCTAGTCAACCCCACTTCCAGACCTTGGCAACCACTTATTCCTACAGTTTTGATTTTTCAAGAATATGACAGAAATAGATGCCTATGAATATGCCTGTGTGCAAACGTGTGTTTTCATTTCTTTGTGTCACACCAGCCAGGGCTGGGACGGCTGTGTTGTGTGGCGTCACGCTCGCTTTCACAGAAAGGCCCGTTGTGGCTGTGCCGTGTTACCTCCCCAGCGGCGGTGCGCGAGGGTTAGTTCCAGCTTCCCGCACCTGTTCGGGCTCTCGGGGTTGTCAGGGCTTTGCTTTTAGCAACTTGAACGGTGTGTAGTGGTATCTCATTTGCATTCCTTAGCCCAAGCTATTCCTTTTTAATAAGTAAGACTTGTCTGGAAACAGAGCTAGGGGGCCCTTCTGGGAAGGTAGAAGGGTCCCCGAGGGAAGAGCTGCTGGGAACAGTTGTCTTGGCAGCGGGCTTCGCTGATGGACTGGGGCCATCTTTCTCCTGCCTGCCTGCACTTCTTCACTTTTGCCAGAAGAGGGCAGGAGAGAGCAGGAAAAAAAATAGGCTGCTTTCTTTTTTTTTTTTTTTTTTTTTTGCGCAGGGCCTTCCACAGAACTACATCCCAGTCTTTTTTTATTTTTGAGACAGGGTAGCTCTTGAACTTGGAATCCTCCTGTCTCAGCCTCCCAGCGTGCTGAAATGACAAGTCTGCACCGCGATGCCCGATTGCCCCCCCCCTTTTAAACTCATTAATCCTCAGCATCCAGAGTCTGTAAATACCCATTGTATTTACAGTTTTGCCTGAACACCTTTTCCCCCTGAACCTGCTTAGCTGCTGTCTTGTGAGGCTTGATTCACCGAATGAACCACGCAAATTGATTTCATGTCAACCCTAACGAAAGCTGTGATCCTTCCCTGCCAATCTAACCTGAGAACTGAGCTACCTTTGTGGAAGTCTTGAGAGGTCCCCTTGCTACCGCCACCCAGAGCTTGTGTTAGGGAGCCCATGAGCAGGGCAGCTGGGTGAACCCCCGTCTGTCCTCTTCTCCGGCTGCAGGGAACAAGGGAGACTGGGGAAGACTCCAGCCAGCGACAGGCCCTCCCCACTGGGGCCTGGGCTGGGGCTGCAGCTGCTCCTGAGGGGCACTGCGCAGATCTCCTGGGGCTGGGGCTGCAGGGTGCCCCCGAAGGCGTACTCCAGGCTGAGCCCCGGGGTGCCCTCTGGCAGCTGGAACCGGAAAGTCCGGAGGAGTGTGGCAGACATCAGAAAGAGCTCCATTCGGGCCAACTGGTCCCCCGGGCACATACGATGTCCTGGAAAAGGTCAGGGGTGGCAGCTGCCTGTGTCTGTCCCTATCACCATCCCACCTATCACCCAGCACCCAGTACCCAGCACCCAGTACCCAGCACCCAGTACCCAGCACCCAGCACGGTGCTACGTACCCGCAGAGAACGGCAGGAAGGCCTCATTCACCACGAAGCTTCCATCCTTGTCCAGGAGGTGGCCGGGGTTGAACTGGTGAGGGGTCTCCCAGCGCTCAGGGTCACACAGCACAGAGGCCAGGTTGGGCAGGATGACGGTGCCCTGCAAACAGAAGCTGGTGCAGCTCAGGGAGCCTCAGAGGCCCCAGCCCCGGCCCTGGCCCAAACCCTGGCCAAAGGGACCCTGGAGCACCCAGTGCCGTGCGCTGGTGGCAGTAGCTAGGGGCTGGGGCTAGGGGTGTCCAGCAGGCAGCCCCAAGGGGGCCTCCCTCTAGGTCACAGCATCACACCCTTCGGGCTGGTGGGAACCCACACGTGAGAGAGAGACAGACAGACAAGCAGAGCTACTTAGAGAGCTGCCTGTGGAGAAGCGAGCCATGGGAAGGAGCTGAGGAATCAGGGAGCAGGAAGGAGCCGGAGGCTGCTATCGGGTGAGCTCCGCTCCTGCCCTGGGGCCCTGGGCTGACTGGAAACTACACGAGGAGGCCACGGTTGGAGCAAGGAGGGGGCTGGTTATAGTCCCGGTCCCTGCACCAGGTTCTGGGAAGGCCTTCTACTGCAGTTCACTTACCCAGGGCCATAGAATTAAACCACGGGGCCCCCTACAGGGTTCTTGGTTTTGACAAAGATAGTTTGGAATTTAAAACAAAAGCAAAAAGCAAACAAAATCTCAGCAGCATTTGAAGCCTGCATTCCAAGCAAGAGCCGATAAAGAGGGCAGAAGCGAGCCGTAAATACTTCCAGAAGCCACTTTGTGCAGTGCTGCTAGCTCAAGGGGCCAGATTAGAGCCATCAGACTGACGTGACACCCAGGCCTGGTCACTCTGGCTGCAAGCAGAGGGACAGAGGCGGAATGAGTTCCTACATATTTTCCCGTTATACTCCAGGGACTCACCCCACCCTCGGTTTCCCCATGTGGAATTAAGTACACCCTGCATGGTAACAATTCTTTTTACCCCCCCCCCCCTTGTGGTGCCAGAGATAGAAGCCAAGGCCCTGAACAGGCTAAGCATGTGCTCTGCCGCGGCACTGCCTCCCCGGCCTGCTCAGCAATCCGTACCAATCACTTCAGACGATGGGGCCCTTGCCAAAGATGCTGGGTTCCCTCCAGAATTATTTCCTTCCTGTTCAGGGTGATCTTCTGCCTCCTTGCAAAGTGACTGACAGATCTCAGCTCTGGGAAGGGTTCAGAACATGACTTATCTGCACACCAAGGGCCTCCCTGTCCCCAGACAGCAAAGCCGTCTGCCCGCTGGGTGCCTTCTGGCTCCCCGGTAAATGGCACTTTGAATTTCACAGTGCAATAGTCTGAGGAGAGCTGGGCTTGACCCGCTGTATCAGGGACGGTTGCTGTCATTGCTGATGAAACGGTTGGGGAGAGTTTAGGGATATCTGTAACATTTAATGATCCACTGTCAAGCTTTGATTCCTCTTTCAGCAGCTGTCTGTCTCCAAAGTTGTAAAACCTCGGTATTGATTCCAGGTTGTTAATGGCCCCCTGCAGCCTGTTTCACAGAGCAACTCCTCAACCCAACTGGCAGGATCAGGCTCTTAATAAGGATATTTCCAATCACAAATGGCACAAAACAGAGTCAAGGCCTGGTCCCCACCTTTTTAACTTGGCGTAATTTGGCACAGGGTTTACACAACCTGCTGTGCCAGAAGCGAGACAAGCTGATGCCACCCTGGTCCTGTTCCCACTTCCTGGGAGACACATCACACACCTATGAACTTGGTGGCCAACCAGTGTCAAGGACAGCTCGGTGTCTTCCACTCTGGCCAACCAATGAACAATGCAGAACACCCCCACCTAACCCATTGGCTCATTGGCTTTCCTAGAGAGTCACTTCTGGAGCAATTTGTGGTGCAAAGAGCAAAACCTTTGGAGTCACAGAACCATGAATGTGAAACTGAGTGAAGCCACTTCCTAGCTGTGTGTTCCAGCAGGTACGGGAGCTCTCGAGGGTCAAGTCTCCCTGCCCTTGCAAATCCATCACAGTGACAGTGATCCTACCTAATGGCTAAGTTACCATGAAAGAGAAAGTAGGGGAAGCATGCCAGGCATGGTGGCACACGCCTGTAATCCCACACAGGAGGCTGAGGCAGGAGGATAGTTGCGAGTTCGAGACCAGCCTGGGCTACCAAGTGAGCTCAAGGCCAGCCTGAACTGCATAGCCAGAACTTGTCTCAAAAAAAAAAAGAAAAAAAAGAAGAGGAAGCAGGAATCAAGACTTTGATCAATTGACAGAGTTCATGATGCCATCCTGGAAGGCTGTGGAGTTGAGTTTGCCTTGGGCCTGAGCGGCAAGCACCAAATGAAGACTGGCATGAAAGGGAAGATGGGGCTACACGCTCCCTGTTGCTTCCCTCGTGTGCCACGTGGCACTACTATAGCTCTCGCGGAGGACAGACCGGCAGTGCATCAGGCCAGAGCTGACACCTTTTCCTAAGGAGAACCTTGGGGCTCCAGGCACCGCCTCTGCACACCTGCAGCACAGCACCGGCATGAGCGGCTCCATCTGGCTTCCGTTACAGTGGAACCTTGCCCCCTCCGCGCCCTGAGAGGTGACCTGTTAAATGCTCCCAAACCCCCTTGACTCCTGCTATTCCCACCCTCGTGGAATCCCCGCTCTGAGGCAGGGCAGGATCTGGTTACTCACCTCTAGCAAATGGAGTATGGTGAAGGTGTGACATTGTCACAGCAGAGATTAGCTTACAAAGGCTTCTACTTGGGGTGCTGGCCTGCTTGTCTCCCTGATGGAGGTCAGTTGCCGTGTTTTGAGCGGCCCTATGCCAAGACTCACGTGCCAGGGAACTGAGCATGACCTCCAGCCAGCAGCCCAAGAGCAAGTGCGTCCCGGAGAATCTATGTGAGGAGCCGCAAGCCGAGCCTCCCAGTGGAGCCTGCAGGTGAGGCCGCAGCCCTGCTCCCTTGAGGCACCCTGGTCCAGCTAAGCTGCAGCTGACTTCCTGAGTCTTGGAGGCCGTGAGGCCCTAAATGCTGCTGTTTCCGCTGCTGCATGCAGGGAGGTAACTAGTTCAGCATCATGGACCCAGGCTTGGCCTAGCTCAGCCAATGGTACTGAACACCAGGTGCCTCATGGTGTTAGAGTGAGAACACGCTCTGCGCGGAGCCTCAGCACACAGCCACCCTTGGCGAAGGGCAGGAATTCTTGTGCTGTCACCCAGCTGTGTCAAAGCCCTGCATGGAAACCTACCTGGAGAAGGCTCGCCCCAGCCCCAGAAGCCTCAAAGATATTATTTTGGCTTTACATAGAAATGCACTCAATTTTATGTTAAACTTTTATACAAGGAAAGAAATGTCAACTTCAGTGTTCATTGGGGTCATGGACGACATCTCATCTATGCAGAAGGCAGAAAGCAGGCATCAGTACAAAACACTGAGCCTTAAAACAGAAAAATAAGGGGCTGGGGATTTAGCTCAGTGGCACAGTGCCTGCATGGGAAGCGCCAGGTCGTGAGTTCGATTCCCAGTACCGGAAAACAAACAAACAAACAAAAAAACAGAAAAATAACCGTAGTCCCTTATAAGCTGCATTTAATACCAAAGAGAAGCACCAGCTGAGAAGTAACTTCCTAAACATTTCTATTTTGTTTGTGTTTTAAGTTAATTATTTCTGGGTATAAGGATATTTTCAGGCATAAGAAATTTTTTTTTTTTTTTTTTTGCGGTACTGGGGATCAAACTCATAGCCTTACGCTTGCTAGGCAGGCGCTTATGCCACTGAGCTGTATCCCCATGCGTAAGAAATTTGACCTTGTTGTGTGTATACAAAGTTGGAATTGTGCTAACAGGAGAAGAACTCTTTTTTTTGTTTGTTCTTTTTTGTGGTTTTTGGTTTTTTTCCGGTACCGGGAGTCGAACTCACAACCTTGTGCTTGCCAGGCAGGCGCTGTGCCGCTGAGCTAAATCCCCAGCCCCCGAGAAGAACTTCTCTATAAAGATACGACTGCAGTTAAATTTAAAAGAAGCTCTTTAGAAGTGGGAATATCAAATAGAAAGGCTCTCGATATATACACTGTTATTTAGGTATCTAATTTTTAAAAATCTGTGCATACGTTTAGATGATAACTAAAATATTTGAAGAGTCAGCTCCAGATGTGTGAGAAAGCGTTGATGTGTTGATGGACGTGATATGATACAATGTAACATGTTTTTAGAGGAAAGAATATCTCCCTTGTTGCTGACAATTGACATTTGTCTGTCCCAAGCTGAGCAGTGCCCCATCTTGCTTGGCTGTGTAATAATAGTGTCAATTTATACAAACAAAGCTTGTCAGAAGTCCAAGTTTTATACGATTTTCTTTATCATTAAAGACTAAAATACTTCCATTTAAATTTATAATTTTTTTTTTTTTGTACCAGGAATCAAACTCATGAACTTGCACTTGCCAGGCAGGCACTGTGACACTGAGCTATATCCCTGGTCCCCTAAACTTATAATTTAAAAAAATAATAATAATATACAATGTGGTCTGTGTCCCTTCTAAGATAGTCAGTGTTTCAGTCAATAAAGATACTTTGAATAATGAAGAGGTGTGCGGCTAGGGATTTACCTCAGCGGCACAGCACCCGCCTGGCAAGCGTGAGGTCGTGAGTTCAATTCCCTGGAGCGGGGATGGATAGTAATGAAGAGGTGAGATAAGAAGCCACTGCCATTCTCAAGAACATTTCTGCAACTTTAAAAACTCCCTACTTCAGCCAGGCGTGGTGGCGCACGCCTGTAATCCCAGCACTCGGAAGGCTGAGGCTGGAGGATCGTTGTGAGTTTGAGACCAGCCTGGGCTACAAAGTGAGCTCAAGCCCAGCCTGAACTGCACAGCGAGACCCTGTCTCAAAAAAAAAAAAAAAAAAAAAAAAAAAATTTCCTACTTCAGGCACTGTACAATATATTATGTGCTGGGCCTTGAAAGTCTTTTATGAAAGGTGACCCTCATACTAATGTTTCAAAATGTGATAAGCCAAAGCTCTCTCCATATACATGTGCCTCCTTTTGTTACATAAAGAGGGGCATACCTGGGATTTCCTTTTGTGCCCGTCTCTAAAGAAGTTCAACTCAAGTTTCGTGTACATACATAATAGTTGTTTTTGACCTACATATTTTATTTATTTATTTATTTGTTTTTTGGTGACTGGGTCTCACTGTATAGTTCAGGTTGGCCTTAAACTTGGCAACAATTCTCCTGCCTCAGCCTCCCAAGTACTGGGATTACGGGCATATGCCACCACATCCGGTTTAAGAGGCTGCTTTTAACCTAAATATTTTTGTATAACTCTCTTCCTTTCTGTCTTTATCTGGTGTTATAAAGTGAAATAAAAGCTGGGCACAGTGCACACACCTGTAATCTCAGCACTTGAGAGGCTGAGGCAGGAGGGTCACTGTGAATTCAAGGCCAAGCTGGGCTACATAGAGAGTTCGAGGCCAGCCTGAACTACAAAGCAGGCCCCTATCTCAAAAAAAAAAAAGTTAAAATGAAATAAGAACAAACAAATAAATTGCAAATGGCCTATATGTTCACCGATAAGGACCAGAACCCACAAAAACACCTATTTGGCAGAACATGGGATAGGCAGTACATGATGTGAGCAGTGGTTTGGGCCACAGTAACCAAAGCAGGACCCTGTGGGAAAGGCCAATGGTCAGGCCCCAGCCAGACACACGATGGGGTGGAGCCCAGAGCGGGGGTCACAGCGGACCTGGAGGCTTGGGAACCATCGCTGTAGGACAGTCTGAGTGCTGTGCTAAGTGAAATGAAGGATTCAGAATGATCAATGTAGCATAATCACTAGTATATAAAATATATGTGAACAACGAAGTTTGGGAAAGGGTACATTAACATGTCTGCAAGGGTTTTCTGTGAACAGTAGGAAACTTTTAAAATATCCACCAGTGAGTGCATTACTATATAACCCTCATCCCATTCCTAATGACATAGATGATAGATGGTAGATAGATGATAGATAGATACTAGATAGACAGAAGATAGAAGATAGATAGATGATAGATAGATAGTAGATGGTAGATGATAGATACTAGATAGAAGATAGTAGATAGATGATAGACAGAAGGTAGTGATAGATGATCAATAGATGATAGAAGATAGAAGATGGTGATAGAAGATAGATAGATAGATGATAGAGAGATAGAGGACTGATTGGTAGGGAGCTGGCAGGTCGGCAGAAGCTGCAGCAGCTGGAAGGGTGTTTCTTGCAGGTGTGGGTTGGGAGTGGGACTCCCGGGGCCACCTACCTTGGGCACGTAGAAACCACACACACTGGTGGATGTCACACACTGGCGCACAGTGCCTACCGCCACCACGCTGCTGAGGCGCTGCACCTCGTGGAGGACGGCGCGGGTGAAGGGCAGTCGCTTCCGGTCCTCGTAGCGGACGGTCGGGGCAGTGCCCAGCACCGCATCCAGCTCCTGCTGCACCCTCTCTGCAGATGGCTCAGCGTGGGTCCCAGCTGGCACTCAGGCTCCCGACCCTGGGTCACACTACCCCACCCCACCTGCCACCCCTGCTCAGTGTAGGACTTGGAAGGTTTTGCTCCTGCCCGTGACCCTTATGGGCAGAGGAAGGGCCCAGATTTGAGCCTCATGTGTGGCAAGTGCTCCGCACCCACAGAGCCTTATCCCACAGCACGGTGCTCTCTGTTGTGGGGAAGAACTCGCCCAAGGTCACGCTGCAAGCAGCAGGCTGAGAATTAAGCCCCCTCTGTGTGGGTCAAAGCTGTCCACACTCGCTGACTGTGGACAGCTGAGATCAGGGCCCAGCCCTGGGGCCACAGAGCAGAGTGAAGGGTATGTACTGGGGAGGTGCCCTCAGTCCAAAAGCCCAGCGGGTGTAAACGGCAGGGGAGCCAGCGGGGTGTGACCGAGGGCCCCTCACCCTGCACGGCTCCGTGCTGGACCACGTAGACGAGCACCCAGCGCAGGGTGGTGTCCGTGCCGCCCAGGAACAGGTCCATCACCACTTGGATCAGGTTCTCCTCGCTGAAGGTAGAGACTGGGTCATCCACAGCCTGGTAGGGGGAGCAGCTTTGGTCGAAAGTGCCCTCCTACCAGAGCCTAACTGAGCCCAAGACTTGTGGGGCTCAGGTCCCTTGGGAGGGTCTGAATCCCAGGACTGCGCTGGCCTTTGCTGGGGGCTGCCCTGCGTGCCAGCCCCGATAGTAGCCAGGTCATCTGCTTCCCAGGCTTGCCCTGTCGGGAGAAGCCAGCCCCAATCTGGGGAAAGACAGGGAGGAAAACCCTTTCTTCACCCAGGCTTCCAGGGTAGCCAGGGTTTGCAGATCAAGTCAAAGGACAAGAACGGAGACCACGGCCTGGACGTGGGGTGCAGCCGGGAGCGCGGCCCTCCTGCTCCCTCAGCAGCCGTGCCTGGCCCACCCGGGTGATCTGCGCTAAGTAACAGCTGATGAAGTCCGGGGGGGCCTCTGATGCCCTGAGCTTGTGCTGGAAGATCTCCTGGCGGATGAAGCCTCACACAGCCTCTTGGTACCTAAACAGCTCCTGGTAGGGTCCCGGCAGGTGGCGGAGGGCCCAGGGGAACAAGTCATACAGCTGTGGGGAAGAGGGATCCCCAGGGCCCACTCAGGCACCAGCCCCTGGGTCAGGGCAGCTGGGAGCTGTGCCAAGGGCACCAGAGTAGGCTGGGGGATCTGACGTGGGCAACCCAGGCTGCCTCTCATCTGGAACCCCAACATAATCGAGGCAAAAAGTATAGCGGTGTTCACATCAATCATGTTCAGGGCTTAGCTAAGATGCTGCTGGCTAAGCAATCTTTATTTTGGAGGCCACAACCTGCTTTACCCCCGACCCATGCTAAATGACCACAGTGAAGGGGGTTTGGTGCTGTGAACACATCAGCACCTGAGAAACCCAGAATGGCCTGGGCAGGGTGGTGCATGCCTGAAATCCCAGAACTCAGGAGGCTGAGGCAGGAGGGTTGCCATGAGTTCAAGGTCAGCTTGGGCTACATAGTGAGTTTAAGACTAGCATAAACTACATAGTAAGACCCTGTCTCAAAAAACAAAAAACACCCATTTAGCCTCACAGCCTCTATCCCTTCCACGCTTTGCATGCTCCTTGGCAGGCCCTGGCTGAAGCTCCTACCTCTGGCCCCCAGCCGTGCCATGGCCTGTACCCCTGCCCCCCCAAATGCCAGTTACCCGGCG
The DNA here is from genome assembly GCF_000276665.1 of Chinchilla lanigera. Lineage (NCBI taxonomy): Eukaryota > Metazoa > Chordata > Mammalia > Rodentia > Chinchillidae > Chinchilla > Chinchilla lanigera. The sequence goes on along the minus strand of NW_004955420.1, from coordinate 23,535,968 downwards.
CCACACAGTGCTGACAAAGGCCAGGCCAAAGTCGGCGGCTTGAGTCAGTTCCTGGAAGATGGGCTCCTCCGAGCGGAAGCGATGGCCAAACGCGAGGGCCCCGATGGCTCTGGCCGTGGACCTGACCAGGAGGACCTGCGGGTCGAAGGCTCTACCTGAGGACAGAGGGGCAGGGCTCAGGGACAGCGGGCACAGAGAGCCGGGCCCAGCCTCGCCCACGCCTGGCTGTGGTCACCCATGTGCCCCGCCGCGGCTCCCTCCCTGCCCATCCTGCACCCACCAAGTGCTCCCTGAGCTCCTCCAGGGCGGGCTTTTCAGGGAGGTGGGCAGGCAGGCACAGCTCGGGACAAAGGGGCGGGAGACCAGCAGCGCCTGGGACCCAGGGAGGACTTCCGAGGGGACCTCAGCCGGGTGGGAAAGGGGGAGCGGTGTTTACTCACAGAGAAGGGAGGGGTCTGGGTGCGGGCGCTGCAGAAGGGCCAGCAGCCGGTGCAGGAGCCTGGAGGTGTGAAAGGCTGGCCCTTCCCATGTGATAGAGAAGCAGGGCTTCTGGCTTCCCAGTGACCTGGGCATCCTGGGCCTCTGTCCACCCACCCCGGAGAAACTCCCAGTCTGCTGGCACGGCTCAAAATGCCCCTGCTGTCACACACAGCCCACACGCGCCGCAGGCTCAGCCTCCTCTGCAAGCCTGGGTGAGCCCTGGGTGTCTGAGGGGCTGCTCCTCACCCTGCTCCCGGCGGAAGGCCTCGGCCAGCTCTGCCGCCTCGTCCTGCAGCTGCAGCTCCAGCGCCGGCCTGCCCAGCCCCAGCGCGCGGAGCGTGGTCAGGCAGAAGCGTCTCTGTTGTGCCCGTTGCTGCAGATGAGCCCTGCGCCAGGTGGGCAGTGGAGGGGCGCACGGTCACCAGCCCCCTCCGCCCCCAGCCCCTGCTCTCTCCGCGGGGTGGGGGGCGTTGTGCGGCGGGGTGAGTGGTCCCGGGGCCTCACATCGGCCCTGCCCAGCCCCGTCCGGTGTCCCTGTGAAATGTCCTCACAAGAAGGAGGCAGCGGGGCTGGGGAGGTAGCGAGTGGGAGGGCGCTTGTCCACCATGCAGTGGGCCCAGCTCATCCCCGAGACTGCAAAATTATTAATTAAACATACAAATCACTTGTGGGCCGGGAAGGAAGCGAATAGCGACAAAATAGGGCCCTTCGCTGTGCTGCGGTCACAATACAACCAAAAGCTTCACTTGCAAAAAAAAAGAGCAAATGGAGGCAGAAAGAAAGAAGGGGAGGGAGGACACTTGGGGGGCAGGGGCGTTGGCTGGGCCGGGCCCTGTTCCGCGCGTGTCACCACCTGCCTCCTGGGAACCTAGGAGCACTACGGGGAGCACGCGGAGGGCAGAGGTGAGACTCGCCTCTTTCTCCAAACAGGTTGCAGAAGAGCGGGGTGAGGGGTCTGCCCGAGAACTGCTCTGAGTTCGAGACCAGCGCCTCCTTCACTGCCCGGAAGCCGCTCAGCACCACCACGGGCGTGGGGCCGGCCCACACGGTGAGCACGCGGCCGTGGGTCTCAGCCAGCTGTGGACGGGCGGGCGGCAGGCTGCGGAGGACAGATCCACCCGCCCCACCCCCCGGACCCTCCTCTGGACGTGAGTCCCTCACCTTCTCACACCCAACATGCACGTCCTTCGGGGACACCTTCTGGAGCACCCCACCCCTCCCCCAGGCCGGCCCGAAGCCGGATCACTGCTCCCTGGGCCCCTCTGTCCCGGAGTGGCTGTGTTCTGCCACTTTACAAGGACAGCTACACGCAGCCACAGTGCTCACGGGCTTTGTGCCTTGGGTGGGCTTCCTGCCTCAGGTGGGCTTCCGTGTGTGTCACCTGCATCCACCCTCAGCCTCAGCGTGCAGTTAGACAACAGAGATGGAAAGACAGGCCTGGCTGTCTGTACAGTGCTCTTTGCACTGCAGGCGAGGCTGAGGCAGAAAGTGCCTTTAGGCCACGATAGTGCTCTCCTGGAGTCGCATGCAGTTTTCTGCATCTGCAGTGCACTTTGGCTCTCGGCGTGCTCTTAGGTAGACTGTGAGCAGTCTTTACATCCATCTTTTTTCTTTTTGTTTTTGAGACAGTCTCACTATGCAGTTCAGGCTGGCCTTGAGCTCACTTTGTAGCCCAGGTTCGTCTTGAACTTGCAACGATCCTCCTGCCTCAGCCTCCCAAGTGCGGGGATTACAGGTGTGTGCCACCACGCCTGGCTCTGTCTGTTTTTTAATGTTCCACTTTTGCGTCCCGCTTCAGCCCTGTTTGACAGGTGAGGAAACAGAGGCTCGAGGCTTCAGGGCTGGCAAGCGATGGGCGAGGATCCGCCCCCTCTACAAGGGTCTGGGCTCCTCCACCTCCGCTGTGCCAGGCTGAGAGGGGGCGGGGACTCTGTCCACCCCGTTAGGGCCTCAGCTCGAGGACAGGTCGCATACCTGGAGCAGCGTCCCTGGGTGCGGCCGGAAGCTTAGTTGCCACAGGTTGCCGAGGATGGGGAAGGGGACAGGGCCAGGGGGAAGGCGGCTCCTTTCCCGGTGGAAGGCAGCAAGCTTCAGGAGCAGGAAGGAGCCAGCCAGGAAGGCCAGCCCGCAGAGCAGAGATCATCTCCGTGGTCCTGTCGTGTCGCCTGCCCTCTGCTTCCAGCGCCACCTGGCTGCTCTCCTGTCCCTTCTACCTGCCCTGGCTTTTATGCCGTCCTTTCGGCCCAGTCACGGAGAGACTCAAACCCCAGGCATCTTTTCCTAGGGGAGTACAATCCGTTTGGTCACACCAGCCACACCCAGACCGTGCTGCGGGGCTCCCGGCAGGGGACATGTCGGGACACCCTCACTGCTGTATCAGCCTCACCTCTGGCCTGTGGAACTCTACCCCGGGCAGCTCCTTTCACCTCCTGCTTGGGGCGAGGGGCCTCAGCAGACTGCATGGGACAGCTGAGGGGGCACAGGGCATCACGGGCCGTGGCAATGTCTCCTCGGGGACACCCTGCTCCATTTGGACACGACTACTCTCCACCCTGCTGTCCCCACCTGCTGTCCCCCAGCCTCTCGTCAACACCTGCTCCAGCCTGGGCAGCGTGGGCCCCGCACCTGCCCTGGGTCCCCGGGGTCTGGACCCTTTTTTTGCAGGTCAGCTGTCCCAGAAGCAGACTGCTCAGGTCTAAATCCCAGTGCTAGTTGATCTTGGGCCAGTTATTTTGCCTCCCTCTGCCTCAGTTTCTCACCTGTGTGATGGGGATGGGAGATACCATGTTGGTCAACTGTCCGTACAGCGATGAGGCCAGTGCCCGGCAGCAGAGAGAGGCCACCCTGCAGCTGGGCGCATTGAGGAGAGTGTAACCCAGAGGTGGGCAGAGATGAGCACGTGGGCAGGGCTCAGGGAACCCACAGGGAGAATATCGGCCACAGTGGCAGCCCTCTCCACGGGGGCTTACACAGCCAGGGGCCCCCGTGCCAGAGGGGTACAGAGCCCCGGCTTGGAAGGTGGATGGCAGCGACAGCTGCACAGCGCCGCCTGCATGGCCCTGAGCCGTGCGCTCAAGGTGGTGAAAATGGTGAGTTGCACATTGTGTGCACAGGACCTTACTACTGTGCAGAGAGGGTCGCTGCAAGCCCTTGCACCGCCTCTGCCCCAGGCTCCCCGGTGGCTCCTCCTCCAGGGGTTCCCAGCTGTGTCACAGGCTATGAGACGAGGTGGTGTTGGGGGGTGATGTGCTCGGGTTATGTTCCTACAAATAGTGCTGTGTAACTTCCACAACACTGCTGCCTGCTGGTTTTATAGGCTGGCTTCCCCTCTCCAAGTCATGTTCCTCCCTCCTCAAAACATTGCTGAAGAGCCTAGTTCAGTGTGCATGTCTGTAATCCCAGCCCTCTGGGAGGCTGAGTCCGGAGGATTGCAAGTTCGAGCCCAGCCTGGGCAACTTAGCAATTTAGAGAAACCCTGTCTCAAAATTAATAATGATGATCGTGATGATGATGATGTTTTGGGGTGTAGCTCAGTGGCAGAGCGCCTGCTGGGCATGCGCAAAGCCCTGGGTTCAACTCCCAGTACCACAAAAAGAAAACAACCTCACAGGTCTCTGAAACCTAACCACCGCCTCCAAACACACCCACTTTCCCCACAGTGCTCTGCCTTGCTCTGGGTAGATTTCCAGGCTTTGTTACCTACCTGGGGTTTCCACCCCGTCTTTTTCACAGCACAACCAGCTCAGCGGCGGCTCCACACCTCCCTTCCCCTGGGTTTGTATGATGGTGTCAGCGATCGCTCAGTCTGGAGCTGCCTTTGAAAGTTCTGACTCACCTATGGAGCTGGTGGCCCATGAGGCCCCGCCCCACAACACAGCATCCTCGTGTGCACACGCGTGTGCCTCATGCCAGAGCTCCTGCTCAGTGGCCCTTCTGTGCCAGCTGACTCTCTGCCCGCCTCCTGTCACCCCTGCACTAAGAGCTACTCGAGCCAGGGATGGTTCGCAGCTGACGTGCCTTGCACACACAGCTCCCGTGTTCAGTCAGATTCAGGCAGTTTGCACACTCGTAGCTGCCATTTGTGGCGCTGGGATGGGCGGCGCTGGTGGGCGTGAGGGGCTCAGTGGGGGCTGCAGCATGGAAGAAGGCGGCGGCAGGTGCAAGATGATGACCACCAGGACCTGGAGACGGAGGTGTGACAGAAAGGTGCACCCGTCCTCTGCCTATGATGTCCTCCACACTGCACTCGGGTTCTTCTGCCTATCTGAAGCAGGCAGGTTTCTCAGAGCCTCCCCCAAGTCAGGCCAAGCGTCTGAAGCTTTTTCTGTAAGACGGAGAAATCTGTCGCCCTAGCGGGATACTTGCCCGCTCGACCTTTCCAAGCGTGTCGACCTCTGACAGGCTTCCTCCCTCCCTCGCCCAAGGGTCACAGCGTTCCGGCTGCTGAGGGCGGGACTTGGCTCCCAGAACGGAGGCACACCTGGCACCCTGGGCCAGCGCGGTAGATTCCGGCACAGGGCAGGGGGCACAGAGGTTTTAGAGACTACCACTACCTGGACCAAGGCCTGCCTATGTCCTATTTAGAACTGTGGGCCAAGGATGGGCACAAGTCAGACCCCTCTCCTGCGTGCCCCCAGGAATAACTCAGCTCCACTCAGGTGTCTTGGCTGAGCCTCTTCCCTGTAGGAGTTACCATCACATTGAATTTCTAAACTACTTCTCTCTGAAATACTGTGAAGTAGGGTCACTTGCTTGAGAAGGTGGGCAGGCTGTGAGTCAAACCCAGGGCTACTGTCTAAGTTCCACAGCAGCCTCCCGGCTGGGATGGACCCGCCCGCCTGGCAGAAGGCTCCTAAGGGCTGAGCGAACACACCTGTGCAGAAGCAGGCCCGGCATCTCCTGGAGGTTCTGATCCAGCTGCAGGGACCCCTCTTCCGGGCCTTAGGCTGCTCCCAGGCTGGCGCTGCACCTAGAAACCCCTCCTGGAGCCTGACACACTCCCTCTCCTCCTGCTCCTGTGCCTGCAGGTCCCTGTTGGGGAGAGGCGTTTCCACAGCCCCCAGAGAAACTGGACAAGGGCTGTGCGTCACAGCCTTAGCCACACAGCAGGGGCCGTTTCCCGAACACCGTGCCCTCATAGTAGGGACCATCAGGCCCTCTGTGAAGGGGAGAAGAAATAGCGTGGAGATGCAGAGATCACTAGAAATGAGAGAAGCGAAGAGAGGTGAGGCAGGAGAGATCCCCAAGCTTATCTCCACGCACCTGAACCGAGAGGGGGTTTGTTTCTTACCTTCGTGTTTCATTTGCATAATATGCCCAGTGCCTCATGGGAGACCTGGGAACAAATACAAGCTGCCTGAGAGGCTGGGGATTTAGCTCAGTGGCAAAAGCATCTGCCTGGCAAGTGCAAGGTTGTGAGTTTGATTCCTGGTACCGGAATAAAAACAAACAAACACAAAGCAAATACAAGCTGCCTGGCTGCCTCTGTACATTATGTGGTCTCCAAAGGACAGTAGCTATTTCTAGGGAGGTTTGGGAGGCCCAGGAATCCCTAACAGCTCAGCTTAGAAGGGGCTGACTCAGAGACCACATCCGGGCGGCCAGGGCAGGGACCGGGGGAGGACTGGGCCCTGGTTTGCACATCTTATTGACACTGCTTTCTTTCGCTCCCCAGTGACCTGGTGTGACTACGCCTCACGAGCGTTCTGCGTGAACTCTGTGAGTCTCCTGCTGTGCAGACAGGGAAATGGTGCTGGTGATGAGCAGGATACCTAGAGTTCTGCTGAGTGTTCCGGTGGAATTGCAACCTCAGCGTTGACACTGGGCACGTGCTGTGCTCCAGAGTGTGATCTCGGGGCTCAGGAGGGACGCAGGGTCTGATGCATGTGGCAAAGGGCAGGGCAGCCAACAAACATCCTCCTCACCCCTCGCCCCACAGATGCACCCGTGTCCAGTGGATTCTGCCTTCAAAGAGCTATGGGGTTGGTAGAATGAATGGCCCACCCAGAAGGATGTCTTTATGGTACTCAGCATATTCCTCTAACCCAAAACACAACTTATGGCAGCGATTATTAAAGATTCTGTAAACATACTAGCTAGTCAAAAGAAAGATCCAAAATCTTACAAAGAAAGCAGAAAAAAAAAAAAAAAACCACCATACACACAAAGATAAACACATGTACAGTGCCTGAGATTCCAGCAAAAGCAAGAAGAGAGCGGCGACGTGTCCCAGAATGCTTGAAAAGCAGAGCGTTTGCCTGTTGCCAAGTTCCGACAGATTTCTTTTCAGACTATGATGCGGCTGGCAGCATGGCCAGCAGGTGTGTGATGGAAGATGTAGCAACAGCTTTTGCCAAACTCCCGACGCTGGTCAAGGGCAAAGCAGTGAAACCAAAGGAGGAGGGTCTTTCCGTGAGCACAGCACAGCTCGGCTGTAGTGGGTGACTTCAAGGCACAGCTTGGTCATACCTAGTGTCTCCCTGAGCTATCCCTTCTCTTAGCTGAACGTCGTTTGCTTTCTAAATGTGAATGCCAGTGACTGCAGCAGTTGGCAGTGGCCCTGCATTCTTGGTCATCTGCCACTGTCCCGGAGGACATGTTCCTACCATGGCCCCAGGGGTTGCTCTAGGCAGAACCTTCTGACCACTGTGAGGCTGTAGCCCATGTCCCGTGAGGCAGCTGGGTGGGCTAGGTAGAGCAGCCTGGTACCTGGGCACCCTTGGGGCTGGTCTGGAGAGGCCACTGAGCCCCCATCCTTACTTTAGACCTTTAGACCTTACCACCCCTGGGATGGAGAGCTCCGAGATCCAGGAGGAAGAGTGTCTCTGGAGGACACAGGGCTGAACCGGTCCAGACAGCATCCCAGGGGTGGGAGCTCCTGGGTGCCTCGGTCTGCTGCTAGCGCAGAACAGAGGCAAAGGCACCAGGGAGGAGGGAGGGCAAGAAAGGGCGACAGAGACGAATTATCTAAAGTCTCCTGTGGGATGTCAGTTCCCTCTGTCTGCTTTTGCTCTTCACTACATAGCACAGTGGCTGGCACCGAAAATGCTCAGGAAATACACTGAGGAAAAAAGTATCGAGGGGCTAGGGTGTTGAGAAGCTGTGAGGTAGGAGTGAGTGGGAGCCCCTAAGACTGGAGGCAGAAGGGGGTAACCGCAGTTCCTGCAGGGTGGGAGGGAGGGCCATGAGGACAAGATCAAGAGCAGATGCCCAGCGCCGCCCTGTGGGCCACTGCCTCTGGCCAGTAGTCACAGTGGCCCCAGGACTGTGGCCTACCAGATTCTCCATGGAGAACACAAAACATAGGTCAGGGCAGTGCCTCCAGCCCTAGAAATCAAGCACTCAAGGCAAGGTTGGTGTCTCTGAGCCCACGCTCCTATCTGGCTGGTCCAGGGCCAGTCCCAGCTGGGCGATGGGGCCCCTTGCAGGAAGACATGGCGCCAGAGCTGTGGGAGTCCGGGCACTTCCTCAGTCAGCAGCCCTGAGTCCCTGGAGAGGCAGCAAGGGAGCTGGACCAAGCCAGAGGCAGACATGGAGGCAGAGAGGATGCTGGGAGGAGAGGTGATGCTGTCCCCTTACACACTACGGGTCTCCTCCTGGGAGCTGGGAGCAACAGGCACAGTTCTGGGATAAATATTCAAACAAGGTTAGCAAGGGCCAGGCTTTCCAGGTGAGATTTATTGGCTCACACTAGCCAAAGAATTACAGCTGGAAGAGACCTTAGAGACCACTTGGTCCATGCACCCATTCCTGATGAAAATAAAGTCAAAGTCATGAGACACGCTGTTTGTGCGTGAATTCTGTGAGTCGCTACCTACTGGAAGCGTGGCCTGAGACGACAAACACCACAAGATTCCTCATTTGCAAAACGTGTTACAGAATTCTTACCTTGTGAAATGACTGAGAAGACTGACTAAGGTCCTACTGAGGGTGTCGAGGACAGGGCACCCGAGTTCTACTGAACGGAAGCCACGGGAGGTGGTGCGTATGTGGCTTCTCTAGGCCTGGCCCGTACCAAACATTCTGTGCTCGGCATTTCATGCTCTCTTCCCTCATCCACCGGCCCAGCTCAGCGGGTCCAGCGGAGAACCCAAGCCGCAATTGGGAGAGTGACCAGAAGCAGCGAGGCTGGGTTTGTGAATGGCTGTATGAGTTGAAGCCTCACTCCATCCCCTGTGGACCACGGTAAACTGCTGGAGTGTGGCTTGTGGTTGTGCCGCCAGCCTGTTCTAGCTGCTCAGAAATAATGATGAGCTGGGAGTGCGTGAAATGGTGACGTGGAAATTACCTTAAAAATCATACTTGAAGACAACATGCCAAAGTGAAAAATGAAACCACTTTGATAACCATCAAAAATGGACTGGTCATGTAAGGAGTGAGTGCATAAACAGCTACCTTCTCAGTGAGACGTGCTCTGCCCAGCCTCTAAAATTTCACTCTCCATAAACTATACCTATAATGCCAGTACTCTGGGAGGCTGAGGCAGGAGGATCACAGGTTTGAGCCCAATCTGGGCAATTTAGTGACTCAGTGAGACCCTGTCATAAAAAAAGTGGCTGGGGCTGGGGATGTAGCTCCATGTGAAAGCCCTGGGTTCAATCCCTACTGTTGTCAAAAAAAAAAAGACCCCCCTAGTCTTTTTTTTTTAGTTTCCTTTTCTTTTTTTGAGACAAGGTCTTGCTCTGTAGGTCCGACTGGCCTGGACCTTGTGGAGATCCTCCTGCCTCAGTTTCCCGAGTGCTGGGATGACAGGTATGTGCCAGCTCTGACGTTTCATTTTTCATATCCCTTTTCCTACTTTTTTCTTTTTGGCTTTTATCACTACCTAATATATTATATATTGTATCTTATTTCTTGCCTCTTTTCCCAATAGAATGTAAACTCCACAGGGCAGGATGATTATGTTTTATTCATAAAACATAAAACTGTACTATCCTAGAATCATGCCTGCCATTACCTGTGTGCTCAATAAATACTCTGAATACATGGATGTCTACAAAGAAATGTCAAATCATTAAAATGTTTCTGACAAATATTTAATGGCATGAGAAAATAAATGCTCATATCTTGAGAGCATATGAATTGGATATGTAAGTTATCCTAGTTTTGTTTTTAAAGGTTGGTCTAGGGATAATGCTACTATGTATTTTTAAAAACCTGGAAAAAAGTCATCAATAGAACTTTTGCAGAGTATAATTAAGATGTATTTCCACAGTTTCTACCTTTATAGAATAATGGATTTCTAACAAAAAGCATGCATACTATTTTTGATAATTAAAGCAAAATGTGTATGCTTAAGAAAAGCTAAAGACTGTGACAACCTAACATTGGCTATTTCTGGGTGATGGGAACTTCAATAATGCAGTATAGCCAAATGCAGTGGTTCCTTTTTGGGGAGGGGGGGTGGTTTTTTGAGACAGGGTCTCTTTATGCAGTCCATACTAGCCTTAAACTCACCACATAGTCCAGGCTGGCCTTAAACTCATGGTGATCCTCCTGCCTCAGCTTCCTTAGTGGTGAGATTATGAATATGCACCAGCATGCCCAGCCCAACTGTAGTGGCTTTAAAGAACATTTTAAACCAGGAATGGTGGCACATGCCTATAATCTTCTAGCCCTTGAAATGCTGAGGTAAGAGGATTGCTGTGAGTTTGAAGCCTACCTGGGCTAAATAGTGAGTTCAAGACCAGCCTTAATGTGTAGTGATACCCTATTTCAAAAAAAGCAAAAACAAAAAAGAACATTTATTTTGGGAAGGGCTCAGCTGGGTGGTTCATCTGATCTTTGTAGCATCAGCTGGGAGGGCTGGGGCTGGAGGTTCCACTTCCAAAATGGCCTCTTCATTCATAGCTTGATGGCTCAGTATTTCTTGGCTACATTCTCTCCATAACGTCTCAGTCTCCTGGGGCTTCCATTACGGCTTGTGTTTCTCACAGTATGTGGTCTCAGGATAGATGCAATTACATAGCAGCTGCCTTCCAACAGACAGTAAGTATAAGCTACTAGGCCACACAAGAGCTTTGCACAGAACTAGCACACTATCACTTCTACCACATTTTGTTGGTCCAGGTGGTCTCAGGACTCACCCAGGTCCAAAGGGGTGGAGAAATAGAACCCCAGTTTTTTCTGCCAGTACTGGGGACTGAACCCAGAGCTTTTGCCTTAAGCTACATTCCAAGTCCTTTCATTTTTTTTGACAACATACTGGTAAGTTGCCGGGGCTGGGTATGAATTTGTGATCCTTCTGCCTTGGCCTCCCAGAATGCTGAGATTACAGGCCTGTGCCACCATGCCTGGTTTCCATTTCTTGATGAGGACAGTGACCAGGTTACACTGTATGAATGACAGCATGTAAAATGGGAGACATATGAGATGGGAGACCCTGTAGCAGTTATCTTTGGAAAATAACATCTCACCACAATAGTGCTACAGGAAATTATTTCATTTCTTCACTGTGCCTTTTTGAATTCTTCCAAATTTTGTACAGTAAGCACACACCACTTTATTTATTTTTTAATATTTTCGGAGACAGGGTCTCACTATGTAGCACAGGTTGGCCCTGAACTCACAGTGATCCTCCTGGTTCAGTCTCCTAAGTGCTGGGATTACAGGCGTGTGCCATCACACCTGGCCACCTCACTTTCATAATCAGAAAAAATGCTATTAAATGAAACATGGTCCCAAAGAGTGCAGCCAACCACACAGCAGCTGTTCTGTGGCCCTGTGGTTCATTACTGCGATGCTATGCCGTTTCTAGGTGATCGATCCAATGGGGTAGGAAAGGGGCCATCTCAGCATCACAAAGCCACTTCCCGAATGCTGGGCACTCTTATTTTTTGGATTTCCTGAATCATTCCATACATTTTTTTTTCTATTCGAAACAACTAAATTCCTTTTTGCCATGATAAAAGAACGCCTACAACTCTGATTTATATTAACAAGTACTCGCTGAGAGCCCAGTACAGAGCTGACCCAAGTGAGCTGAACAGTGTGGTAAGATTAAACACGCTTATGTGTAAAGCAGAACACTGAAGCCAGGGATTACAAGGTATGCAAAAAGGACAATTTACTGCCGCTGAGCTTATGTTCAGAGCAGAACCATGAGAAAATCCTTCAGTATAATATGCAAAATAAAAGGAAGTAAGCCTGAAAATCGATGTGCCAACGAAGTGTAGGAACTCAGAGAAACTGGCTGGAAAAGGAAATGCTTTGTGGGAGACAGGGTATTTGAACTGAGTTGTTAAAAAAACAAAAAAAAGGAAAAAATCATGGCTCTGATTGACAAGAGAGAGTTAAGAAATTTCAAGCTGAGAAAATAGGAAGACTCAAAGGCATAAAAAAATTTGGTCTGCTTTTAGGGAGATTGCATAGAAAAGGACAGCTGGAGCAGATAACGCATGCTCCTGTCAGGATTAGGAATATGGGGCATTCTCTAGGCAGCCACCCCTGAAGATTTTTGGAGGGTGACGTATTTAACCGATTTGGATTTCTGGTATCTGACAATAGCAGGTGCCATTGCAGGTCCCTAAAGGCAGGAGGCCAGTTAATAGGTTATAACTACAGTCCAGAAGGCAGGCAGGTGGGCCTGAGCGAGGGTGTCGGGACAGAGGGCGTGACCGTGACCCACAGGACCTGGAGGGGACTGCATCTGGAGAGAAGAGGGTTGGGGTGTGGCTCAGGGGCACAGCATTTGCCCCGTATGTGTGAAGCCCCGGGATCAGCACTGGAAAAAACAAGCCACAAATGTTTGAGCGGCCAGAGAGTTAAAGATGAGCGTAAGGCCGCCTGCCCTAAAGACCGGGAAGTCAGGGGCAGCACCAAGACAGTGCTTTGAGTTGCCTGGGCGATGCCCCACTGCAGCCAGCCCCCCAGAGAGGCCAGGGGAAGAGTCACTGCACCCTGGGGAGTGAGACTTCTCACAGGGAGAGAAAAGGCTGTGGGAGGGGCCAGGGAAGGGCTTTAGGGGCAAAGCAGGCTGAGACAGGCAGGAGAACCAAGAGATGTAAGAACAGAGAAGAGAAGTCGGTGTCGTGCGCAACAGTGAGCCTGAGCAGGAAGACCACAAAGGCCGTCTCCCCGCTGCCCTCTGTTGGAAGACAGATCCAGTGCGCCAGTCACAGGGCTTCGGCCCACAGCAGAGCCTGCCTCCAGAGGTGTGCTCTACATGCGCTGTGACACGGCAGTCCAGGCCATACGCGGCTACGAGCACCGGCAATGTGACTGAAGAATGGATTTGCTTATTGAGGAATTGAGTTTTTAACAGCAGAGCCAAGTCCCCAGCTTTAAGACAGCAGCTTACAGAGAAGGCTAGATTTCCACTGATGGGCAGCAGATCTAACAGGTATCTGCACTCAACACAAAGCACTAACTTCAGAATGAGCGCCCTTCCAAACGGCGCTAACTCTCACGGGGTTAATCTGAATGAGTTGGCCAAAGGGGCAATTATGTTGCTCGACTTGCTAAGAACCCTCACCAAACCCTTCATTTTAAATGCAGTTCCTGACCACCCATCACACCGCAATCGCTGTTTCCCACCCGCTACCTCACTGCCCGCGTGGGCCCTTCATTGGGGGCCACACCCAGGAGCCCAAGGGCCAGGATTCAGACCCGCTGGAGAGGATTCCGGCTCCCGCAGCCTGCTCTGCCCTTCCCAGATGTGGCACCACGGCTGGACATTCAGGTCCAAGGCTCCGGCACTCCAAAGCCACTCACAGACACTTCAGTCCCTTCCCAGAGAACTATTTTATACACCGAGCATTTTACAAAATCCAAAATAACTTTATTCACTTTTTCAGAGTTTTGCTTCCACAAGGTGTTCGGCGAACATGCTAAGGCGACAGAATGTCTAGTTGGTCACGACATGCAACGCTGACCGTCGACGGATGACAGCAGTGACCACGCCCACCTGAGCTACGGGCCCCGGAGCACGAGGCGGTCTGCGGGAACACACCGAACCACATGGCAATCAGCAACCTGAGGTAGGTCTCTTTACAGTACAAAAAACTTCTACGCCAGTGTGAGACACTGATTAGCAAGAGCTGCTGAAAGCTGCGGACTTTGGAGAGGAGGGACTGTGCGACAGCTGCAGTGAGCGGGGCGGACCCACACGGCCCAGACCCCGTCCTGCACTGCGGAGGTGTGGGTCAGGCGAAGGAAAGTAACACCGGAAGCAGCAGCGGCCAGGCCCCGGCGGGGCCCGTGGGTCTCGGAGCTGGAGAGCTCTGCGCAGTGGCCAGCTTTGGGAACCTGAGGCAGTGGGACACTCTGTGAGCAGACTGGTTCTGGTTTAGAAACAACGGCAGAAAAAGGCAAAGCGGGAGAGAAACGCCCCCCTCTGAGGAATGTGCCCGTGATTCTCATTCCTGGTTGGGGGAGAGGGCCTGGGGCTTCGCCCCGCTGCTCTCCTGACAGGACAGGAAGTGACACCAGGACAGAAAGCAGCAGCCCTGAGAATTCACAGTGCTCTGCAAGGCCTCCCGCGGCCTGCTGGGCCCACCCTGCCCTCGCCGTCTCCGCAGGGGTCCAGGCAGGCCGCGGAGGGGCCGCGGAGGGCCCACTATTGCCACGTGTCTTCCTCTGGACACCCAGAAGCCCAGCACCGTGGAACCAGCTAGAGAACAAAATGCTACCCTTCCTACCACCTAATAGCAAAACCAGGTCTCTAGTGCAGCAGACTGTACAAAAATGATAGAAAGGAATAGGCACTGTTATTAGCACAGTGCTTATTTTAATATAAAATAAACAGCTTACATTTTCACTGTAAATATAGGCTATGTACAGAATTATATATAGATATAGCTACACGTATAAAGCTTCATTATAGGCCTCTGATACATTTATAGTAACGGTTCCCTGAACCTTTTAGAGTGCAATTAAGAACAAAAACTAAACTCTGTTTACATGAATATGGAATAAATACAATAATCAAAACGGGACTTTCCCTAGAAGTGAGACACATGAGCCAACCCTGAACTGCTGTGCGAGAGATAAAACCGGGAGAGGCAAGGTTTCGGCAGAGGACACGAGGGGGCCGCCCCAGGCAGGGAATGGCGACGCTCCGAGAAGACTGTCCACGGCAGGGTCAGCCCTTGACAGCCACCTTATTCTCCACAGCGGCGAACATGGCATAGAACCGGGAGCTGTCGTTGGACAGGAGGACCGATGGGGTGTCAAACTCCACCACCTGCAAGAGGAGAAGAGGCGTCAGGGTGTGGCTGCGGGCAGCTGGGGTGATCAGAGGGGCCGCTGTGGAGCAGGCGATGGAGCCAAAGCCCGAGCTCCCGCGAACGGCATCAGGGATGACTCTAAAGCCCTGCTGCACCCACTTTTACAATAACCAGAGCGAAAGGAGAGGCCAGGGAGAAAGGCTGCCCGGCTCTTTGTATAAATCCTAAATCTTTCGGCCTTGGGAGTGAAGAAATTGACCTTTGAGGTCTATAAACTGCGGGGATGCAGTGGGTACCAGGCTCACGTCAAAGCACAGGGACACATGTCGTTCTGCTGGGCGAGCTCACCTAACCCTACAGACAAACACGGGAGAGCTCAGCACACCTACGTGGCAGGGGAGGAACAGTGGTAAGGGGCAGACTTCATCACCTGTCCATCCCTCTGACGCGCTGTGTGCAGCCAGGAAACTCAAACTGCAAGAAGGTGTGATCCGAGGGCAGAGCCGTCTTCCCACCAGGGAGAGGCTGGAAACAGCACTCCCTTTTCCAGCCCCCGAGGTACAGGACACACCCACGGCCAGGTGCACGTGAGGGGTCTCCTCGGTGCCTCTCAGGAAGGGAGACCCCAGTGGGGTCGGGCAGGAGGAGGAGGGCAGACACCCTGCACCTGCAGGCGATGCTGGGCCCAGCAGGGCTGTCTGCGCCTCTGCTCAGCGGGCACGCGTGACTGGCAGAGCCGCCCATCTGCGCGGCCCGAGTGGGGAGCTCTGGCAGGGGTGAGCCAGTGCGCTGCAGTGCTCGTCTCTGGGGCAAACGACTTGTGGTCTGTCGCTGCCTTTATGCTTTGCTTTGTGTTTTAGGTCTTCCTAAAGTCAATGATTTGGCTGAAATAAGCCAGGCATCATGGGTACCCTGTCTTCTATTGTTAGTGACAACGGCAGCGCAATTCCCACCTTTACTGAGTGCCGATTACACGTCAGGGACCATGCTTGGTGCCCTCAGCACATGATCAATCCTCAGCAACGAGACACAGGAACTTTACGCTTTAGAGGGCGGAGACCAGGGCCCAGGACTCTCTACCTCAGGCCACAGGAAGCTGAAGAGTTGTTTAATTAGCAAGAAAAGAACCTTAAGGGAAGGGAACGTTAGAGTCCCTCAATAATGAGCAGAACTCCAAAGAATGGAGCCATCCCTAGAAATACGGTGGGCTGGGTCTGTGTCTTTAAAAAAGAGTAAGAAAGAATTCCCGAGGGCGCTCCTGGCCCCTTCTACCTTACTTGTTACATTTAACACTAACATACACAGTAGTAGCTCTGCATCTAACAGAAACAGAACCTCAGTGAACACTTAGGACAATGAGAGCAAGGACAGTCGCAAAGAACACTGTTAAAACAGCGTCAAGATGAAGGGGAACATTTTTCCCCCTCTATTTTCTCAACTCAGCCTTCAGGGCCAGGCTGAGCCCACCCTGTCCACAGCTTTGCTCTGTGTGCTTCCCCACGGAGACCGCGGTGCAGGTCAGCGCACTGGCTTTGGAGTCACTGGCCTGAGTCCAAACCCGGCCCGTCCTCCTCCTGTGGCCTCAGGTAGGTCGAGTCCTGCACCACCTCCTCCTCCGTAAAGAGAGCTAACGCTGTCTCCCTGCCAATTACATGCTGAGCGATGCTGCTGGAAGCATCAACTACAGTGGCCGATACACAACTGAAGGTAGCTACTATGGTGCCGTTAGTTTGTTGTTGTTTTGGAGACAGGGTCTCGCTATGCAGGTCAGGCTGGTCTTGAGCTCACTATGTAGCCCAGGCTGGGCTTGAACTTACAGCAATCTTTCTGCCTCAGCCTCCAAGTGATGGAATTATAGTGTGTGCCACCACATCCAGCTATTGTTATTACTTGCAGTACTGGGGACTGAACACTCCTAGCCCTTTTTATTTTTTATTTTGAAACAGGGTCATGCTAAATCGCTAAGTTACCCAGGCTGGGCTTGAACTTCTAACTGTAAAGAACTGTAGTACTGAGCACAGGCCCTCGTTAGCTTGCAGGGAGCTCTCCAGGGAGACAGGATATGGCAGTCACTGCAGACGAGGCAGAGAGCTGCCAGGGAGAGACAGATACAGTTGCTCGGGCTGGGGCAACCTGGGAGTTTCACGGAAGTTCTTCCCATTTGAGCCATGTCCTTCTTCGGAGACAGGCAGGCGGCACACAGTCAGAAGCGTCTGTCTGAGTACAGACGGACCACTAAGCCTAGAGGATGTGAAACTGTCCACAGCCAATGGGCAGTGGAGGCACACAGGCCAGGGCCTGGCTGTGGAGCAACAGGGTAAGCAGTCTGGCACCGCCATGTGACTGCACAAGGCAAATGTGGGTTGGCTGGTTGCAATGGACCCGAGGTGACTCTTGTGAATGAATCACTAAGTACATGGGCTTGCTGACTGACATCCAAGTGTCACTGCTTGCAAGCAACAAAGGAACAAGTGGTAAGGACACAAGAACTCAGTGCTCTCTCAAATGTACCCTCCCAGCAGCAATCAGGAACCGTTTGCCATGGCTGCTTATCTGATGCCTGAACTACGGGAAGATGCAACCGGGCCATCACCGGCAGAGGCGGTCCTGCCCCGAGACAGGGCCCAGAAGGGCTGCGTACCTGCCCCTGGGCCAGCACCATGATCCTGTCAGAGCCTAGGACCGTATGCAGGCGGTGGGCGATCGTCAGCATGGTGCAGTCTGCGAACGCTTCTCGGATGGTCTCTTGGATCAGCAAGTCTGTTTCTGTGTCCATGGCGGCTGTAGCCTCATCTAAAATCAGAATCTAACCAGCAAAACCAAAGGAAGAGGGCGCTGATGAATTCCGTACATTTCTGGTTTATTTCAGTCGCATTACACGTAGTTCATTCAATTTTATACTACAGACTGTTCCTTTTAAGTACACACATAGGTAAAAACCCTGTCTTGCTCGGAATGGATATAACCCACGTTTGTCTTGATTTCCACAAACAGAAGGCACAGGTAATACTGGCTCTGTGATATGTATAGTAACCTTCCCCTTTTTCTGTTTCTGTGAGGAGGCTCTGTTAGCTGACCTAGAAGTCACCTGGCCTTTTTTTTCTTTTGGTGGTATGGGGACTGAACCAAGGGCCTTTGCACTGAGCTACATCTAGCCCTCTCTCCGTTTTTTTTTTTTTTTTTGCCTTTTTGTGACAGGGTTTCACTGTGCAGTTCAGGCTGGCCTTGAACTCACTTTGTTGCCCAGGCAGGCCTCATACTCACAGTGATCCTCCTGCCTCAGCCTCCCAGGGATTACAGGCATGCAACATTACACCCAGCTCTAGCCTATTTTAATCACCACCTCTTTTTGTTTTGCTGTGGGTTTTTTGGAGGGTACCGGGAATCGAACTTGCAATCTCACACTTGCCAGGCAGATGCTGTGCTGCTGAGCTAAATCCCCAGTCCTCTAGCCCATTTTTGAGACAGGGTCTTGCCAAATTGCCCAGGCCAGCTTTGAACTTACGATTCTCCTGCCTCAGCCTCCCAAGCTTCCAGGGTTACAGGTGTGCACCACTGTGCCTGGCTACCTTGCAGTCTTTTAAGTCTTGTGGCTATGGCCTACAGTACAACTACTCACTGAAACAAAAGCTGTCCTTGTATTCTGAAGGTGTGAGGAAGTTAAAAACAAAAGACCCGCAAGAACCCAAACTGTAAGGAGGTTAGTTAGAAACAGGTGGTGCACACCTGTAATCCCAGCACTCAGGAGTTCAAGGCCAGCACTTGTGAGTTCAAGGCCAGCCTGGGCTACAAAGTGAGCTCAGGGTCAGCCTGAACTGCATAGAGAGACCCTGTCTCAAAAAGACAGAAAAAAAAAGAAAGAAAACAAACATGGCTGGTCATGCTCTGGGAAAGTCCACTGGGCTCGGAGGTGTAGGACCCAGGCCTCTGGGCCAGGCTGCACCCCCACATTCCTGCTCTTCTCAGCTGCTCCCTCTTCCTCACCCCTTCGACACTTCCCTTTCCGGGGCCCTCGCTTGGGGTATCCTTACCTTACAGTGGCGCAGCAGGGCCCTGGCTATGCACAAGAGCTGCCGTTCGCCCACTGAGAAGTTGTCCCCATTCTCCATCACTTCTGACTCGAGTTTCAGAGGTAGCTGAGTGATCTAGGAAGGAGGGATGCAGAGATATGGAAGGGAGAGGTCCAAACTCAGCTGCTCAGAAATCCAAGGGCGAGAAGAAATTATTCTGAAGCAGAGGAAAGACCACTGAGCTGTAACTAGGCTCATCCAGAAGAAGGTGATGAGCACGCGCCAGCACCCACACTGTCTTGGACGGTCCACGGCTCAAATATAGGGTTCTTTCAGCTTCATGCCACTGAACATCCCAACTTTTACAGGTTCCCAAATCCTGTCAGAGGCGCCCTCACTTCTGGTCTGCAAATATGGTCATGCAGGGGAGATGGGTATCCAAATCCCGCTCTGTCGGCCCCAAGCGACTGTGGGCCCTTGCCCGCCACACTCCCCTTTTCGTGAACTGAGAGCCTCTCATCCTTGCAGTGTAAGAGAGAAGAAAGCAGGGCTCAGGCCGCTGGACCAGGCACCAGAGCCCAGCTCCGGGCCAGCAGTACGCATTTGTAGAGCAGCTGCTGGCGGGGTCTGCAGGAGCCCCGAGAGGTCTGTGATCCATGCGCACAGTGTGTCTCCTGCAGACTCAGTAAATTAACGTCTTTTGCAAATGTATGTTACACTCTTAGTGACTAACAGAAATTAAAAGCAGTGCTGGTCTTTAAAGAGTTGTTAAAATCGTCTCAGTCAGCCAAGGGAGAGTTCAAGGCCGACATGACCACTGGCAGTGTGGGAGGTGTAGCAAGGAGAGACCAACTTCTGTAGTTTGTGTCTGAAATGCCTGGGCAGCCCTGCTGGGAAGCACTCTTCCACAGACCTCCTGGAGGTACAGGAGAAGGTGACTGTGGGCCACAAGGAGCCAGAGCAGGCTGAGGAGTGAGAGCAGCATCTTTCCTTACATCCCCACCCAGCTCCCCTTGGCACTTCACTTACACATTCTTTCATGTGCGTCCTTTCCAGGGCATCCCAGATCTGGTCCTCAGTGTACTGGTTGAAGGGGTCCAAGTTTGATCTGGCAAGAAGCATAACAGGAATTTCTCAGAGGCCAATGTTTAAGCAACCAACATGCAGCGGTTATCTGTGGCCAAAGCGGAATGTGCACACGGGAAGAGGACGAAGGACTCCAGCCCCGGCGGCCACAGGTGGCTCTCCACCCGCCAGCCACAGGAGGAAGTCAGAGAGCTGGGCTTTCCCTTCTTCTCTGTAACACCTGACTTAACTCTTAGTGTTTTTAGTAATTTTTAGTACATTACTGAAAAAATTTACAGATACACGAAATAGAAAACAACGTGATACCCCTAGAAACAAACAGCACTGGCGCATAGGCCTCTGGATTTTCTCTATGCACACCTGTTAAAATACATCTCTGTAAGTACAGACTGGCAACCCCTGCCACAGCTGGCCCAGCGTGGGGACGAGGACAGCAATGGCAGCACATCCCATCAGCCACGCCCAGTGCAATGGACCTAGGAGGACTTGGAGCAACAGCTGGCTGCCGTGGAAGTCATGCTGCAGGACACAGGAAGCACTGCCCCCTCCAACTCCTCAATTCCAGGAGAATCCCCGGGAAGTTCCCTGGTATTGCATGCAAGGCCAGCTATTCTCCAGAAGGTGGAGGTAGAGCCCCCGGCTCAGGGCGGTGGGCCAGGAGGACCAGGGCGCCTCTACCCATCATACAATATATACGACCTGTACGGCCACAGAGTTAAGCAACTGGTGAAACAGCCGGAGCAAATGATGGGTGAAGGGCTAGGGGATGAAGGGGCTGACAGCACGCAGCTAAGCCTGCAGATGTTCCACACAGCCAGCACACCCACTCTGTGATGGGTTCTGCAGGGTGTGCACACAACAGCCCCGCTCGGAAAATGGGCTTACTCTGTGAGGCACCGGGGCACGGGTGGCTGGTGGCGGGAGCTCACGCACTGCCCAGGGACGCAGGTTTGGCACTGAGGCCAGGAGTTAGTTGCGGCCTGGAGGTGGCCGCGAGGCGCTGGCACTCAAGCTGTGCACCGCCATGGTGGAGCAGAAAGACGTCACCCCTAGCAACGCCAAGGAAGCCACAGGGTCTGCCAGCAACAAAGGACGAGGAGAGCTGACACTGCTCTCAGCGTTGCCGGAGCTGAGCCAGTCCCTGGGGCTCAGGCAGCAGGAGCTCCAGGCTGTCCGAGCCCCTAGGAAGGAGATTTCTAGGCTCATGCTCCTCTCCAGTCGTCCCCACACAGCGAGCTGCCCCCAGAAATTCTTCATCCACTCGAGGACAGCCCGGGTGACACTGGGTATCGAGTGCTTGGCTGCGTGCCCTTATGATGTCTGTTTCCTCAGCTGCCAAATATATCCTGGGGGTGGACATACTGACCGGCGCTCAGCTCCACACCATGCAGGGAGAAATCTGCTTGCGAATTCATGTGATAAAAACCACAGTCCAAGGACATGAACATGATGCACTGCTGAATCCTGCAGGCTACGCATGCTGTGCGTGTGACACAGTATCGGCTATCTGGGTGTCACGAGGAAATAAGATGAACCGGCTTGAAAGCGGAAGAGTCGGGGGGTGATACGCCTGGCACAGAGCCCTTTCAACGCCCTGGTATGGCCTGTGCGGAAGCTGGACTAGATTATGGGAATTGAATAATGTGACTCCTGCTCTGCATGCGGCAATGCCCAACACTGCAGACTAGATGGATCACCTCACCATGACACTGGGGTGATACTGTTAGGTTGTGGATTCGGCTAACGCCTTCTTCTCCATTGTTGCCATGGCTGACAGCCAGGTCCAGTTTGTCTTCATCTGGTGGAGCAGACACTGGACCTTCTGGGCATTGCTACAAGGCTCTTTGCACAGCCCAACTTTGTGTATAGCCAGGATTTGGCTACCTGAACCAAGCACACACTGTGTCATTGTCCCATTACACTGATGGTATTATCTTAACCTCGGATTGCCTTGCACACTGGGAAGCCCCTGTGCACAGTCTGAAGGAAGCTTTGCTGGCCTGGGGATGGGCTGTCAGCGAAGACAAGGTCCAAGAACCTGGTCTGTCTGTCAAATTCTTGGGTGTCATCTGGTTGGGTAAGAAGAAAGTAATTCCCGATGCCATTATCAGTAAGATCCGGGCGCACGCTGGCCCCAAGACAGTATGCCCACTGCAGGCACATGTGGGTCTGTTGGGCTTTTACTGGACATCCGTACCACACCTAGTTTCCCTGCTGCGCCCTTTATACCAGATATCCAGAAGGGAGTGACACGGGACTGGACAGACGCAGCGGAAGCTGCTTTCCAGGACTAGGGCAATCACACAGGTGTAAGCCCTCTGAGCTGTTGACCCTACCCTGCCATTTACCCTACCAGTGAGTGTAGACGATGTCGGGTCTCGCTGGGGCCTATGGCAAAAGCAAGGGAAGCAGAAGCGCCCTACTGGATTTTGGTCACAGCTGTGGAAAGGAGCTGAAAGCTGGTATTTTCCGACTGAGAAACAGCAGCAGTATATGGTGCTTTGCTTGCCCGTGAAACTATCACGGGGCAGCACACAGGGAAGTACAGATGGATCCCCAGTCAAGGGCTGGGTCCACACACAGACCATGCATGGACATCCGGTCCCGGGAGGGGAGTGGCCCAGGCCCCACCCTCACGTGCTGGAGGACGTGCGTGCAGCACAGGGCGTCCTTCTCGGCCAGCCCGCTGGCAGCCCAACCGGAAACAGTACTGGGACCAGTACATACACGGCACAGGAAACCACACAGGATGACGGATTACACGTTCCGACACCTAGCCCCTGTGCGAAAGAGGGCCCTCTGGCTGATGCCCGGTACACCCATGGGTCCAGCGTGGCGCAGCCCCACCATGGACGGCAGCTGCTGTGCAACCCAGCGCAGGAATTCCCTGGTTTGAAACTGAAACACGTGGACTGGGCCAACGGGCAGAGCTGTGGGCAGTTTCGGGCAGTGCGGCTACTTACAACGCATGGAGAAGGCCCCCCAGATGTTTGCATGGAGAGTTGGGCCGTTTTTAGGTGGCTGATGCTTTGGTTGCCGGCCTGGGCAGCCCAAGGTTGGCAGATAGGGCACCGACCCTTGCGGGGTGCTGACCTATGGCAAGACTTATGGGAGCACAGCCGAACAACTAACCACATAGTGTACGACGTTTCAGGACACAAGCCCTTCTCTCCAGGGAATGACTTAGCGGATGCCGTGACAAAGCACTGCAATGGCTGACTGCTGCATATGGGATACTGCTAGCAACAGCATCCGACAGGGAACCCACTTCACAGGGCCCCAGGTAGAGCAATGGGCCAAAGACAATGATGTGAGATGCGGAAGTATCCCTTCAGCCCCCTGGCCCTGACACCCAGCATTCGGGAGGCTGAGGGAGAGTTTGAGGCCAGCTTAGATTACATAGCGAGATCCTGTCCCAAAACATAAACAAAAAGGAATTGGAGCTTTCAGCATGCCCAGGAAAGATGGCAGAACAGAGTGGCACAGATGGAATATGAGGGTGAGGACGGCATCAAAATTGGCTACCACTTATCAGATACTTGCCAAGGGGCAGGCTCAGTGCTAATTTTATTTGTATGAAGTTTTTTTTTTTTTACTTAATCTACACAATGAGTCTTAAAAATATCCCCATTTCCCTACGGGAAAACAGGCTTAGAAGTAGTAATGTGTCCATTTGAGGGGCAGAGCCCTGACCCCAAATCTCTCCCGCCTCTTCACAGCCTCCCTGCTCGGTCTGGTTGATAAAGCAGAGGCGGCACAGCGGACCTGCCGCTCACTTGCGCAACAGGAAGCACACAGTGTAGGGAAGGCGTGGCCTGAGCTCCCAGGAGGAAGCTTGGCCTTGGTGCCCGCCCCGCCTCCTGAGGCAGGAAGTACATGGGCGCCTGGTCTCACCTCACAGTGCCACTGAAAAGCACCGGCTCTTGAGGAATGATGGAGAGTTTGCTCCGCAGGTCGGCGAGGCCGATGTCGCTGATTCGCACTCCATCGATCTTGATGCAGCCTCCAGATAACTCCACCAGCCGGAAGAGGGCCATCCCCAGAGAGGACTTCCCTGGTGACCGGAAGACAGGCAGCAAAGAGGCTCTATTAGCGGCTTCTGGAAGACAAAACTTGTTCATCCCCAGAGCAAAATCTTTTTTTTTTTTGGTCAATCATTATTTTGATGGAGATAGTGGATCAGGAATGACAGGAAGAGACGAAAATGTAGCTACGCGTATGTTCAAACTCCACAGCTGCTGCGCGAGTGGCGGGAGGGGCGGTCCACATCCATGAGAGCACCTGGAAACACCCGTTTCACCTCAGGTCCACCCTGGGCACAGGCGCACAGGGGCACTTTCCCAGGCAGTCAGGGTTAGGGGTTGGGGCAAACCAGAGGCCGAGAGCCCGCCCCCAGGCCCTTGACTGTGGCTGAGGGAGACGTGAAGACAGAGCCTGTCATCGGCAGCAGCAGGGAGCAGAAGAGGTTCTGGGGAACACCCGAGGGAAGATGGTTTGGCCTGGCCCAGTGAGGAGCTGTGGACGCCTCCCAAATACCAGGGAACTGTGGCAGCGAAGCAGGAAGCAGGCCTGGGAGTTCCGCTGCACGGATGGCTGAAGTACAGTTGAATCGGCATTTGAAAAGCTATGCACATTAAGATGTGTCATGTACATGTACAAACTCCCTCAAAGTAAGTGTAATCATTATGGGCTGCAAATGTGAACTAATAAAAACAGGGAGACGAAAAGAGACAGAGATACCAAGGAATGTTTAATCAAATTTTTTTTAAAAAGAGAAAAAAAGCTATGTAATACAGGAAGACAATGTCTGTCTCTCAAAAACTCTCTCTACTCTAGTTATTCTTATCAGTCCAGTCCTCTGACACTGGGCATTTGCTTCACATAAAGCTTACTATAATAGTGTTGCGGTATAGCTCTCAGTGCTCAAGGTTTACCTGTAGCTCAGATGATTTCCTTGAGGTAGAGTCTCAGAACTACAACTGCTATGCAAAGGATATAAACATTTAAAAGGTGCTTTCTCTCCATGCAAATGCACACAACTCCCCAAATAAAAACAAGAACAAAAAACCACCTTCTGCACCTCAGACCCACAGTGCACTCAACCTTGCTGCCTCACTGGACCCGACCCCTCACACTTCTGCTTCATGTTTTCGGACTCATGAGAGCTTAGGGGAGCTCAGCGTGGCTGTCTCTGCACGTGGCAGTGGTACTGTCCTAAGGGTACAGATGGCCTGCCTGATCCCCGGCGTCTACAGCCACAGTCCTGAGTCCTGCTGTCAGCGTTTGCCCACTGGGTGGACAGTGCCACACCACTGCAGGGCGACACAAAGCCCAAGATGGCTGCACTACAGTTCAGGCTGTGGGTGGGTGCTTTCCGGTGGACATGAAGTCCAAGTCAGGGACATGTCGGCACAGGCGCGCTTGTGGGTCTCCGCGTAAATAACTGATATAGCCGAGGTCGTTACTGGCATATGGCCACTACTGTGCATTTTGGTATAAATGTGGACTGCCACAAGGGTGCAGGAGACTAGCTGAGTAGCTGAGAGTACAGGCACGTTCAGACATTTCCACGATTCTGTGGAATCTGTCTTCTGTAGTCTGCCTGAATCTCAAGTGAACCTCCACAGTCTGCACTAGTGAAAACACAACCACCCAGTGGGAATGCCAAGAAATACTATCTTCCTAACGCACCATCCTCACACACACCTACCAGAAACGAGTGGGGAAATCTGGTCCATACCAGGGCGGTTCTCCTAAGAATGAGTAACTATTCAGAACTGGGGGACTTGGAAATTCCCTCCTACCTTATGTAAGGAGGGAAGGGAGTAGGCAGCTCCCTCAGGACTGAGGCAGTACCGTACTTTAAGATGTAAGTGTGGGCTATGTGTGGTGGTACATGTCTGTAATCTCCACACTCTGGAAGGCTGAGGCAGGAGGATTGCAAACTCAAGCCCTATTAAGGCAACTTAGCAAGACCCTTTCTCAAAATTAGTAAGATAAACTATAAAAGGGCTGGGGATATACCTTAGTGTGAAAGCCCTGGGTTCAAACTCTAGCGCTGCAATAAATAAAATAGATAAAGCATGGGCAGGAATGATGTTCCAACAAACAGGTCAACTCTTTTCCTTGAACAAAAGGTGCTAGGTTTGGACCACTGCACTGGGAGACTTTGCTCTGCCTCTAGGGCTTTGAACGGAAGGGCAAGAGGGTCCTACAACAGCATCCTTGATCACAACAATGCTGGTGCAAGGCTGATGAGCCCGGCAGAGACTAAGTCAGGACTGGAGCTTAGACTCTACAAGCCGGATGACCTATTGGGGCTTTTGTTTTGTTTTGTTTTTGAGACAGCATCTCACTACGTAGCCTAGGCTAACCTTGAACTCCAAGTGATCCTTCTGCCTCAGCCTCCTGAGTGCTGGGGTTATAGGTGCATGCCACCACACCTGGCACCTATCATTTTCATTTTCTTGCTTACTTCTCTTCTGTCATACCTACTGTTTAGTCCTGATGAACATCTGATCTCTTTTGCTTGTGTTAAAGGGAAATCACAGGAAAGGACATCAGGGAGCTTTCCGTGCACCACAGGGGTCCATGCAGCAGGGGCTTCTGGGACAGCCACCGCCTTGGTTGACGATCATCTTCCCTACTAGCACACCCAGGAAGCATCACATTTTGATGTGAGGTAATTCCCTCAAGCAGAAAGCAGGCAAGGACTTTGTCTTTTCTCCTAAGATTCCTTGTTTGTTTGTTTTTGAAGACAGGGTCTCACTGTGTAGCTCACGCTGGGCTTGAACTCACTATGTAGCTCAGGCTGGCCTCAAACTCCCGAGTGCTGGGATTATAGGCAAGCACCACTATACCTGCCCTTAGAAGATTTCTTAAAAGTTAATTGACCAAAACTAAAAAGTCTCTTTTTAAATTTTTTCCTCACGGCAAGGAAAAAGCTGGAAGATTTCTGATGCCAACAAACCACAGAGTCCAGAAAGAAAGCTAATGATAACTGAGCCACAGAAGTCTCTTACAGGGTAAACAGGTTACTTTAAAAAGGGTCAATCTTGAAATGTCATTGAACAGGAAAAGAGGGAAAGAAAGAAATGACTTAATGTCTTGATCCTAGAAAACCTAAAGATATTAACACCTATCTAAGAATAAAACAAAATGTCTAAAATGAAGGTGAAGTCTCTATCTGTGGGTATTTCGCTAAGACAGTCTCACAGTCCAGGCTGGCTCTGGACTCACTATGTAGCCCACACTAGCCTTGAAACTGGCCCCCTGCCTCAGGAGGCCTCCCAAGCGCCGGGATTACTGGTCTGCGGTGACACACTTGCTTTAATCCTCTTTCTTTAAAACTGGTATCAGATTAGGAAAATGGTTTCTATCTTCAAAGGACTACAGGGTCCTTACAGTTGTGCAAGCTTCTGGCAAAAATTAAGGCTATACTAGTAACAGATCACAAAGCCCTTAGAATTCTCCCTATATTTTAACTTCATGGAGAATGATGTTCACTGCAGTGAAAATTGCAGCTTCAATTCTTTATCAACTGGGGACTGGTCATTTAAATGTAAGTTACTGGGCCGGGGACACAGCTCAGTGGCACAAACACCTGCCTGGCAAGTGCAAGGTCCTAAGTTCGATTCCTGGCACCTAAATAAATAATAAATAAGTTATTGTACATCTGTAATACAGAATTGTATATCATGCTATACAGCACTCATGAAGTGTTTAATGGGGAAATACTGATTTTTTAAAAAGAAGGCCACAAGACTGTGTGTGTGAAACGATCGCATTTCTGTACAAGTGTGAGTAAGAACAACCCCACAAGGCACACCCGCCAAGCTGTCACCAGCGCTCACTCTGGGTAACGGAGCAGGCTGCTGTCCCTCCAGAGCGCTTTGCTACATGTTCCAAGTAGTCTGTTGTGACAATTTGAGCCTTCACGATGGGAAAAGACACTAAATGTCGTAAGCACTGGGGCTGAAAACCAACCTAGAAAAGTTGGTTTCTGAGAAGCCTGAGACACTCATCACTTGTCTAGTGGCTCTGGCTGGTGAGGACCAACGTTGACTGAACGCCACATTCCAGGCCCTGCGCGATCCTCACCTGACCCCGTCCGCCCCACGATGCCGATCTTCTCCTTGGGTTTGATGGTGAAGGATACTTTCTTCAGGACCAGGGGGAGATTTTCTCGGTACCTCATTTCTGCGTTCTCAAAGGTCACCTCTCCTTCCTGGGGCCAGTCAGGGGGAGGAGCTTTGTTCTTGATTCTTGCAGGAGCTTCCAAGGACAGAGTCTGGGGAAAAGAAGCAGCCAGTTCAGACAGAGCGCAGGCTCTCAGGCAGCAGCAAGGCCTTGTCATAGAGATGTGAACGCAGGGCAACCACCGCACCTACACAGAGGCGGCTGCCCTCTGGCCCTGCCCATGTAAGAATCCCTCGGCAGGAAGTGCTCACCACCGCCAAGCATAAGAGACACGGGGCTGGCTCCCACCAGTGGCCTGGGGCAGGCCGTGGTTCCCACGCTGCCTTCTCCCAGAAGTTCCTTCCCCAGCACCACTGGTGCACTGAGGGAGAAGCCGAGCGGCAGGGCATGAGGCGCTCTATCCCGCTCCAACCCGTTTTCATTGGAATTCTTTGAAAACACTCACCCCTCCTGACATCAGAGCCTAGCACTGCAACACCTCCGGCCTGAGGGAAACCCATAGTGAAGAAAGCAGCAGGTACTGATCGTCTCATCAGGTCACAGCATTCCAACACATGCTACCTTGTTTAACCCGGGAGACGCAAACATGCATTGCAACTATGTCACTAGTAACTGGGTGACCCGGACATGCCACTTCTCACCTGCGAGTTGTAGGGACTAAGTTCAATGAGCTGGGGGACCCACTCCAGCTTTGGGAGGCTGTGTTACAACCGCCTAGGTAATCCTGTCACCCACGGTCACACCTCACAATGTTTTAAAACCTCGAGGGTTCGTCATGGGGCTCACAGCTTTTAGAGGAGTAAGGCTAGAAACTGTAGGGCTCTCGGGAAGTGGACTGAAGCCCTGGGCTGGAGACACTGCCCTGGGACAGGCACCCAGGCTGGGGACCGGCCGCAGGAGGCAGCAGTGACTGTTCTGAGCACGGTCCACCGTGCAGAAACACTGACTGCCACTTTGCCTGTCCAGTGTGAGACTCAGCACCAGCACTCGGGACCCAACCCTACACGCCCCCGAGTGCACAGCCACGTCCTCAGGCCAAGCAGCATCACCGGGCACGTCAGACAGCAACTGGCACTCTATGAGAAGGGTCATTTGGTGAGCTGAAGAAATATCTGGTAACTAACGAGGCTCACTCTCAAAACAAGGCAGGGAAGCAGCATGTCTCTGCCAGGAAATGCCTGTCAGATACACTCAATACACAGATACGTCTCAACTGCAAAACAGTTTTTTAAAATCTTGACTGTAAGTCAATTATTTGGAAGTTGGAATGTATTCTGCCCATTTTAACAATGACAAATGTTGGTAAACTCTCAGGGCAGTTCACAATGTAGGTGACTCTTGAGAAATGAATTAAATTTGAGAACTCAAATTATGCATGACTCTGCTGCCTCTATAGAAAATTACTTTCGGAGTTTTAAGTAGGACACCAGCCCGGTGCCACCTCACAGCAAGACGGAAGCGTTTCCCTGGGAAGGTGGAAGGGCTACACATTCTCAGTATCCCCTGACCTCACTGGTTCCTACACTGAGTGCAGCGTAGAGTGGGACATGGAGCCTTTAAAACTACAGAAGCCTGGGCCCCACCCCAGATTTATGGCATCAGAATCCCCAGAGATTGGGTCCACATTGGTCTTTGCCTGAAGTTCAACAGTGGAAGCTGCTGGTCCTCTCCCGAGAGCGATCAGACTAGACTAGGAATTAAACCACGTGGGGTTTTAAGCAGTGTAAGGGAAACATTACATTAGTCAGCTAAACTGAAATGGCAAGACTCGAACATTTTGGAGAACAGTAAGTTCTCAGCTTAGTTATATGTATTTGCAAACTGTTTACTCTCTTCTTCACTCCAAGCACGCAGGCGAGACTGCTGGTCATCATCCGTAGGGTAAGACAGGCAGAGAAAACAAGCCACCTCACTGCACACCATCTGCAGCGGTCAGGGGCCGGACACCAGGGGGGCCAGGTCACCGCAAGAGGCCTCGCTCAGGCTGACCTTAATGTAGTGATTGATCCTCTCCACCGAGGTGAATCGAGCCTCTGTCTCAGACGCCAGTCTGACCGTAAACTGGAACAGTCCTGTTAACTGGTAACACAAAGCAAAATTCCAGGAGAACTCATTATCAGTATTTGTCAGGCACTGCCCGAGAACTTCCTCCATCCAGAGCCACATGAGCACATACAGCAGCAGCTTCAGGGACCTGTCATCTCCTACATTTAAGACCCACTGTCCCTCATCAACTGCAGTGCTTAGGGAAGCCAGGTGGCATTGTGCACCTGGTCGCACTGCATTCTTGTACCCAAGGGCTCCTAGTCATCTGTATTAGCAGTAACACATATCTGCAGCTGTAGAAGTTCTGGACCCTCTACTCGCATCTGAGCCTGTTTGTGGTAATCACAAGTTGAGATTTCAATCTGTGCACAAGCAGTGAAAACGCTTCCAGGAAAAGTAAGATAGAAGAGATAAGGCTGAGAAAAAATAAACACAGAGCCTCCGCACTGCAGCCTGGGACTCTGAACAGTGTATGCAACACTGTCTTCCCCACCAAGCACATAGCAAATCTGGTATCTGCAAAGACACAGCTCTCTGGTGCTCCTCTGGCTACTGATTTTTATCTTTCCAAAATGGGAAAATGTCAAACACATGGATACACAAGAGAGTAGTCTAATACACTCTTATGGGCTAAAACTCAACCTTAAAAAAAAAATTCATTTAGAGTCACTATTGTTTCATCTACACTTCCACCCACTCGCGCTCCCACCCCTCATGTTATCTGGGACCAAACCTCAGCTATCCTACCATTCCATACCTCGGTGTTTCAGCTTGTTTCTCTCTGTAAGTACTCAAAACACAACTCTGGTACCATCATTTAAAATTTTCAATAATTACTTAACATCTTTAAATATTGTCACTTTTTAAGTTCTCAATTGTTCTCTGAGTTACTTGAAGCCCTTCAGTCATCCTTAAAGACCAGGAGGATTTCCTTCCTTCCCATCTATCTATCTATCTAGCTAGCTAGCTAGCTAGCTAGCTATCATCTTGATACTGGGAAAATCAGCAGTCCAGGGAAAAACGCACAAAGCACCATACTGAGAGGACTAGAAAGACACCAGAAAGGTGGTGAACACAGAAACTTATGATTATGAAATTATTCTTAAAATCAAGTTTCTGTATGAACAGCACCTGTTTCTTAAATGCACACAGCAAAGTGAAACCCTTTCATTCCCAGGTTCCCCCACCTCTCTCCCATCCCTACTCGCCCCAAGTGTCAAATCCAGAGCAGACCAAGAGACACTCTAGGGCAATGATGGTGAATCTTCTAGAGCTTTCAATGATAACAAACAGCCCACTGTGACACACTCGCCATAGGTTTGCTGCCATGCTCTAGATAAAACACTGCCTTAGGGTGCAGCCTCCCCGCCATGTATGCCTCCTCCACACCGGCACAGGAAGGTCTCAAACAAGCAACAGTGATGTCCCCAACCCAGATACTGACCTGGACGGCGTAGGAGATGGCAAGACCCGCGTAGGCTGGGGGAATCTGCCCGTGCATGAGAACAATCATCAACCCTGTGGTTGTGATCAGGGCGATGCTGATGAGGTCCAGCCTCACAGCCAGCCACCTCATTGCACAGGTGAACAAGAACAAGGGAGCTTGGTTGTCATCCAGGAGCTCCTGGTACCTGTAAGGACGACAGAACAATGCATGGCAAATCAAGTCCCACGCAACCTTGCTCATGGATGATGTCAAAGCTTGGGTGAACTACAGAACCAGGGCAAATACTAAGTATTTCCTGCTTCTAACTGAGAGTGTGACGTGGGAAGTCCAGCAGCACAGGTGTTCTGGGCTGCACATGTAGGAGGAAATGGCGTTATTTAAAGTTAGTTATCCTTTAAAAAATATTGATGATGTTAGAAGTATCTGCTGTAGTAGCATAGGGACAGCATACAAAAGAAGACCAAATAAAGGTGCTTATGCCATGCTTCATGGGTCGGAGTTGATGTCTATAAAGAGGTTACAATGGCTACCAGCACAAATAGTCCAAGGCTGAGAAAAAGAAACTCTCATAGCCAACACGGGCCAGCTGCCACTGTGTACCGCCACGCTGCCTGAGGCACAGAGCGCATCAGCAGAAGGGGCTGAACCACGGCAAGTGGGCTTAACCTTTGCCATTGAAGGTGTGTGGCAAGGAGTCCTAGAGAGAGCAGACCCACCAAGGGCTCAGGTCACCTGTACAACCAGAACTGCAAAGCAGGAGGTTTTGTGGGCCCATGTGCCTGATGATGATGATGATGATGATGATTATTATTATTATTGTTATTATTATTATTTGGGTTTTTTGAGACAGGGTCTCATGGTAATTCAGGTTGGCCTCGAATTCACAGCGATCTTCCTGCTTCAGCCTCCCAAGTGCTGGGATTATAGGTGCGTGCCTCCACGCTTGGCTTTTTTACATTTTATTTTACATGTTTGCAGTACATGAAGTCTGTATTCATCTTAGGGAGGAGGTGTGTGTACAAGGCACAGCCTGACTTTTAATCCCCTTCTCCCCACCCACCTCCCTCCTTCCATCTCTAGATCCCCTCTCCCCGTTTTCATTGTTGTTACTACTTTTAGTTTGTGTTAATGTTTACATTCATTGTGGGTACTTGATACATGTACATGACACGTCTTATATTGTCTTACTTCCACTTTCCCTTTCCTGCTCCTCTTGTACTAGGTCTCTTGGACTGGTCCCATTTGCAAAAGATCTCTGTTTTCTTTTATCAATCTTTTATTTTACTCTTCATCTGTACTTCGCCTTACTCAAATGAGATGCCATATGGTATTTAAGCTTGTGTGTCTGATTTCACATAACATATTTTGCAGGTGTATCGATTTTCCTACAAATGTCTTGAGTTCATCCTTTATAACTGAACAACACTCCATTACGTATAGATACCACATTTTCTTTATCCATTCACCTGTTGACAGGTATACAGGCTGCTTCCCTCTAGGATTTAGCTATTATGAATTGTACTGCTATAAATATGGGTGCACATGTATCACTCAAATATGATGTCTTTAATTCTTTTGGGAAGAAATACAGAAAGGGAATAGCTGGATCAAATAGAATTTCTATTAGTTCTTTGAGATGTCTCCATGTTGATTTCCATACTGGTTGCACTAATTTAAATTCCCACCACAACACAGAAAGGTCCCTTTTTTACCACAGCTGTACAAACAGTTGTTATTATTTAATTTCTTGATGACTGTCATTTTTCCTGGTATAAGATGAAATCTTAGTGTTGCTTTAATTTGCTTTTCTCTATTGGCTAGAGCTGTTCAACATTTTTTTCGTATGTTTATTGGCCACTTGTATAATCTTCTGAGAAGTATCTACTGATTTCACTTGCCCATTTCCTAACTGGCTTTTTTATTTTGATGGAGTCTAAAGTTTTTGAGTTCTTTATTTATACTAAATATTAGTCCTCTGTCAGGAATAGCTGGCAAAATTTTTTTCCTATTCTATAGGTAGTCTTTTCACCCTATTTCCTTCGTGCTTTACTTTAAAAAGAATCACGCTTCCTTTTTATGTACTCTTTACATAAAATTTAGAAGATGCAATAAAAATAGAAAAATGTAAAATTCTAGTAATCTTAAATTCATGGGTATGAATGTATCATGGTAATATGATGTCTTTAACTCTCAGGAAAATATGTAGAAGGGGAACAGCTGGGGCAAATGGAATTTCTACTGCATTTCCTGTAAGAAATTTTTCCATCCACTTAATTTACTGTGTGTATGCATATACACGTATTCAATCTAAACCATTTGTTTTTATTTTTTAACTTCATTTGTGGTACTGGAGTTTGAACCCAGGGAGCACTCTACCACTGAAGTACATCCACAGCCCTTTTTATTTTTTATTGAGACAGCGTCTTACTATGTTCCCTAGGATGGCCTTGAACTCACTATCCTCCTACCTCACCCTCCTGCGTACTACAGGTGTATGCTGACGCACATGGTTCTACTCTCTTTCTTAAAGTTAGGAAACATTTTCCTGAGTCATTAAACATTTTGAAGATAATTTTTTCTACCTTGCTATTCTAATTCTTCTTTTAAAGAGACAATTATTTAATTTTGGGTACAGACAAAATACACACAAGATAGGAAAATTTAAAAGTTATAAAAGGTTTACCAGGAAGTCAGTCTTCCTCCTGCCCATCCTCCAGCTACCCAGTGCCCCCTCCTAGGGATGGTAATGGTTTCTCCTGTATCCTTTCATAGATATTCTAGATGTCATACACGCAAACGCATTCTCGAAAGGTAACGTACTATTCCCTTATATCTGTGCCCTGCTCTTTCACTAATGTCACAGCACAGAGCTGCCTCATTCTTTAAGGCCCACGTAAGATTCCTGTATGGACACACCCCAGGTTATCTCACGAGTCCTACACTGGAGCACAGTTAGGTTAGCTCCAATCTCTTGTTAGTACAATCTCCAGAATGGCTATGCACATGTAATTCATAAATGAGTAATATTCAATGGCTAAATAAAACACTAGTCTAATGTCAGTACCTACCTTTTATTAACTCCCCTCAAAGGCAAAATAATATCAAATACACCGTTTCAGGAGCAAATGCCAACAGACTCCAAGCCTGTGTCTTGGCCTTCTCACTGGCACAGCAGAGCTCCAAATGACGGGGTTTTAATCAGACACTCCTCCTTTCAAGCACTACCAGCCTCAGCAACACGCTTTACGATTCCCATAACAGCGACTCCTGCTAAAGCCCAGGGTGCCCCTGGCCTCAGCAGCACCCACCTGTGCAGAAACTCCTGCCCTTTACTGTAGGCGTGGATGGTGGCGAGGCCCTGGATGCTGGACGTGATGTGGGAGAGGAACGGAGACTGCGTGATGTTGTCCAGACGCTTCAGCTCCCGAATCAGGACCCTGGGAGAACGGGGTTGGGGTGGCAGTGGGAGACGGTGGCAGCTCTGGCTTCCTCCCTGCCCGGCAGACGCGAACCCCTCCTGCTTACCTGGAGACGATGTGCAGCACTGAGAAGAGGATGACGAGGGGCCCCACGGCCACAAGGAACCACGGGAAAACGCCGGCTATCATCCCGACACAGAAGAACACCAGGATGACGTTCTGGATGAACATCTCGGCCTGGAACGGCAGGCGCACATCGACTGGGGAAACCAGAAGGAAACGCGTCAGACTATGAAAGCACACTGAGCAGAGCTGAATGTTCAAACAAAGGAACATGCGGCCTCATAAAATCCCTATCAGAAGGTGATGCTGTCTTTAAACTGTCCACTGAAAGAAAGTTTAGAAACCTAGTTGCTTTAACTTTTGTTGGAACAAGAAATTTAATCTTCCTACTCCACTCCTTTTCATAGGTTCACTATCCTGCCTCTTTTTTTTTTCTTTTTTTTAACTCACTTTGTAGCCCAGGCTGGCTCTGAACTCTCAGTGATCCTCCTGCCTCAGCCTCCCAAGTGCTGGGATTATAGGTGTGTGCCATCACAGCCAGCTTATCCTGCCTAACCCTTGTCAACATTTTTCCCTTTTACAAAGTTCTGTATGTTTGTTGTAAAATATTTAGAAAATAAAAAGCAAAACAAAGGTAACTTACATTCTTAGCAATATCAGTAAGTTGCTGCTAACATTTAAAAATTCTTCAATAGGGGAATTTAAACACGCACAAAAGTTGTAAGAATATAGAACTGTGACCAGTTGTCAATATTTTCTTCTTCTCTCCTCAGCTATCTCCTTACCCTACCCCTTTCTTCCTTTTGGCTGAAGTACTTTTGTAAACCCCAGATACGTAGATAGCACTGCCTTTTTCCTGTCTTTTTTCTGTGTGTGTGTGTGTGTGTGTGTGTGTGTGTGTGTGTGTGTGTGTGTAACAGAAATGGAAATATGCTATATTCAGCTGCCAGGGGTGGTTCTGATTCCTTGTTACCTCTGGCCATGGCTTTGTACTTATCTATCAACACCAGAACAAACTCCTACTATGGAGGCAGCCAAAGTGCAATGGTTAAAAACAAAAGTCTAGCTGTGGAGTCAAAAAGATCTGTACTCCGTGACACTCCACCTTGTTCATCCAGTAGTTGATGACTGTGGGAAAGTTACTTGACCTTTCTAGGCATCAGCTGTCCCAGGTATTCAGTGGCTGAGTTAGGATAAGGTGCAGGAAGCCCTCCCTCATGCAGGAGGCAGATGCTAGTCCAGTACAGAGGTGCTTTAGATCTCAGACATCCTTGTCCAAAGCCTCCCTGCTAACTCAAGTCTCTCAGGCAGAGTAAGAACTGGGATTAAAGGTTCCTGGTAAAAAACACCAGCTACCACTGAGTTCTCAGCACCCCAGGACAGAGCAAGCTGCACATCTGGGGCCACCTGGAAGGGTGGGAGACGCAAAGAGCCGGGTTGTGCTTGAGAGTGAGAAATACCTTCATCCAGGTCTTTGGAAAACCGGTTGAGAATCCTTCCTGTGGGGGTGGTATCAAAAAACTTCATGGGGCTCCGAAGGATCCTTCGGAAAAGCTCGTCATGGAGCCGGGAGGAGGCTCGTAGTGTTCCCTGCAGGGCAGAGACAATGTCATCAGGGCCCTGAGACCCAAGACTCAGGCAGGCTCCATTCCTACTTAACCAGAACACTGGTCTGCAAGACATCTGCTCCCAAAGGTGAAGATGTGCACATGGTCATGAGCAGACAGTCTTTCCAACTGAGGCTGCCCTGCTTAGGGGCTCCCTACTCAGAAGAAACCCCGGCGATGCCATGCCGAAGCTGACCATGTGGTCACCACAAGCAGAGGCGTGGCGGCGCACCGCTGCGTAGGCGTACCTTGACAAAGACAACTCCGCGAATAGCTTTCAGGATCAGCATGACTGCCATGGAGAGGGCGTAGATGCTGGCGTAGTACTGCATGAGGGGATTGTCCTTCATGCTGTTGCTCACAGAGGTCCTGTTCCCTCGGGTCACTGTGGTGTTCTGTTTGGAGGCAAGGCTCTATGAAGCAGGACTCTGAAGACAGCCAGGAGCCCCTGCTCAGGGGAAGCTACAGGAAGTGACCCTGGGCATTGACTGTGGAGGACAAGGTCAGCCTCTGCCACCCCTTTCTCTTTTCTTCTCTTAGTGCTGGGGTGTGTGCTCTGCCAGGAATACACCCCGTCTTCCCTTCCTGCCTTTGTAATGGATGACAGCAGATAGCCTACTGACCTGCAGGCTGGTCAGGGCTTTGTTTTGTTTTTCCTGTCTTGTGAGACTACCAGAGGGACTCATCTTTTCATCCTGCAAAATCTCATTCATTGCTCCTTTTAAGTGAAAACCCAATGAGTTTCCCTAAGAATAGCCAGGCACCACGGAGAGAGCCACATTCAAGGACACACACTCCCTCTGTGGTGAGGAACCTTACCCCGCTGCCTTGCTTGATCCAGTAGCTCAACCACCAGGTGCTGAAGGCAGTGCTGCCCACATTCAGCATGAAAAGGACCATGATGACCAGAAAAGCCACCGGGCCCCCCGCAGCCTTGATGTAGACACCGTACACCGACCAGGGCACTGAGCCCTGCCCCTTTTCTTCCAGCTGCACGAGCTGCCCTAGGTAGGCGGGAAGGAAACAGGACATTAGCGGGGAAGGGAAGTCTGTTTTGTAGGAGGCCATGCGTTTGGTCTGGGCACCTGTAAGGGCCCCAAAGACCAACCAGCACACAGCAGTCACAGTGACAGCTCTGGAAGGTTGCGGGAGGCCATGTGGCCAATTAACTAACTGAGCTGTAAATAATTAGCCAGATAAACTGCAACCAACTAACTGGTGTTGACTGAGCTGTGAGCAATTAAGTTGTTTTCTATGCCACACTTGTTTCCCTATGCAGTGAGCTGTCAGATCACACAGTCAGTGGCAGTTTGCAGAACCTGCCCTGCTTCTGAGAGCCGCCAGATTGGCAAATCATTTTTGTTTTGCCTAAATTCATTCTACTCAATTTAACTGACTTAGTAAGTTTTCCTTTTAATAAGAGCTACTCCCTCGAGTAAGTCACCTATGCAGCAGCAGAACCAGCCTACAGAAGCATAGGGCTCTGGATTAGAATGACTTCCTCCTCCTCAGAGCATTCATTCTTTCATTCATTTAACATTTACTAAGCACCTACTACACAGCGGCCTGGAATCAGGCCCTGGAGGAGCAGTAAGGAGGCTTAAGACCATA
Organism: Chinchilla lanigera; assembly: GCF_000276665.1. Taxonomy (NCBI): domain Eukaryota; kingdom Metazoa; phylum Chordata; class Mammalia; order Rodentia; family Chinchillidae; genus Chinchilla; species Chinchilla lanigera. The sequence goes on along the minus strand of NW_004955420.1, from coordinate 23,497,835 downwards.
ATCTGGAGGCCAGGCAGGTCAACACGACGTGATAAAGTGTGCACAGAGCCGTGAGCAGGGGCAGGGGAACGTCATGGGGACACGTGTGCCCAACCCCTTGGGGGAGGTGTGGGAAGCGGGAGGCAGGTGCAGGGAGGACTTTCTGGGAAGCCTGTGCCGCCTCTCAGCAAGCCAGCCAACTGGGCACAGAGGCGACAGGCAGAGAAAACAGGGAGGCACAGAGGGAGGTCACTGCCAAATGCGGACTGACAGCCCTGCCACACACTCGAGAGAGGCATGAGGGAGACGTGGCTAGGTATGCAGGCTGGCCAGGGACAAGGGCGTCTCAGCTTCCTTCCACAGGTCATGTCTCAAGAGTCTGGGTCCCACATGTGTGGAGACCGGACTCCCCACCCTGCTGGGCCAGGTGGACTCAGGACGGCGGCACTACAGGTCCAGCTGTCTCTGTGCTGAGCAGCCTGTCTGTGCCTCCCCGCGCTCCCCACAAATATGAGCGCCGTGTGTGTGCCACACCAAGATAAAGGTAGAAAGCACTGCTCTGAGAACGGCAGGCTCCTGAGAGGCTCACTGCAGGAGCAAGCTGGCCGGCCTCCTGTTTGTAAGAGCCCTTCAGGAAGCCGCTGCCTCCTCATCACGGACAACATTTAATAACCCTGGAATATGCCATGCGTGCCTGGAGCACTTGGAGTTAGGAGCAGCTAGGTTAGTACCTACATAAAGAAAATAAATGCTCCCTAGTGACGTCCTGACTTATGCTGCTTGTGGCAGGAACTAACAGATATCGCGGCTTTCTGTGCAGTCTACTTTTTGGCTGCATCGATGAAGTATCTGAAATCATGCCTGAGTTCAAAATTCATACTTGTTTTCTTGAAAGAAAGAGGCAGAGAGTGATAAATCAGCACGTCATCTCCTAACACCAAATGTCTGCTGCAGTTATAAGGACAAGAATGTGGAAAGAGACCCATCCCTAAAGCAGTGGTAAACCCAGGGAAGTCCCAGGGTTCAACAGCGTGAGGGAGGAGGTAACCCAAGAACAAGAAAGCTTTAAGACAAGCTGTAATTTTTTCTTTTAAATTTAAAAGTGAACACGTGGCTTAAAATTCACAAAGATGAAACTGCCCACGTTAGTGCAGATAGTCAGATAACGGGTTTGAGAAACAAGATGGCTGAGCACAGCGGTGCACACCTGTAACCCCAGCCGCCTGGAAGGCTGAGGCATGAGGATCGCAAGTTTGAGCCAGCACCTGGGTACTTTAGCAAGACCTTGTCTCAAAATAAAAAATTTATTTTTATTTTTGTTGTCTTTTGGAGACAGGGTCTCCCTATGCAGTTCAGGCTGGCCTTGAGCTCACTTTGTAGCCCAGGCTGGTCTCGAACTCGCAATAATCCTTCTGAGTGCTGGGATTACAAGCGTGCGCCACCATGCCCAGCCAAAATAAAAATTTTAACAGGGCTGAAAAACAAAGCAAACAAAAAAAGCAACAGTAAGGGCCCTGGGGTAGGAAAAGCCAAGTTCGAAAAATCACCGGCTTTAACTCTTCTTGAGAGTTCTGCTGCACTACGGTCAGGACAGGGATGCCCCCCTGCCACAACACAGGGCTTCCGCGATGTGGCGCACTCAGAGCTGGCTGGGACTGGCTGGGACTGGCTGGGACTGGCTGGGACTGGCTGGGACTGGCTGGGACTGGCTGGCGCAGAGGTGAAAGGCAGGAACGGTGCAGCGTACCTCTCTCCACCATTCAGCGTTCCCTGGCCCGGGATGACTCAGCCATTCCCCACACCTGCCTACGCCTGACCCTACCCTGTACAGGAAGAGAAGCTGTAGAATCAAAGGTCATTCTCACACCCTCCCTGATAAGAATTCTGTTACTCAGCCAACACTGAGGCCAGTGCTCTGTAACACACAATGCTAGCACACGTCATGAATCATTCCACGTGGCATTGTTCCTGATACACTCCAGGGACAAATCTCAAGGTCTCTGAAAGGTCATTACCTTCCTCTGGCTTCACTGCTTTCTCCTTCTTCACTGATCCTGCTTTAGGACCCTTGTCTTGTGACTTCTTCTGTGAACCACTGGCTTCCTTTTTTGAGTTGATCTAATAAAAAGTGGTTTAAAAAAAAAGAGTCTCCAGTCATGACATAGTCATGCAGATGAATGTTCACATCATACACACGACAGAATCATCTATGGAGATACTACCATTGACAAGAGGTACATCCGACTTCTCAAAAGAGCCACCTTTACTCATTTTTTTCTACTTCCTCAACTCCTTCAATCTCTGAGACCTTGGTTCCTACCCTATCAAACTGACATCTGTCCCTAAAGTCATCTGAGGCCTAAATTCCAAACCCTGAAGACTTTACTCTGTTCTCCTCTTCTCCCAAGTGTGACAGCTGGAGTCCCTTCCACGCCTCCTGTCTCTGTCTGTCCTCCACATCGCTTCCTCAAATGCACACAGCGCATCCCTTTCCCCTGCCACCACAGGACAAAGCCAAACTCTTCTCGGCCGGGCTTTGCCAACCCTAGTTCTGCAAATTCCTCTTCTACTTCACTGCTTCCCACGGCTGCTGCCCTCTAGTCACACTGGTATGAAGACACCACTCCCTACCCCACACTGGAATTCCCCTTCGTGTACACCTGTCCGTGCTCGATTCTCCACTGGGAGCGCCCCCGCCCTCACCCCAAGCTCAGTCACTGTGGTCTCCATTCAGATGGATTCAAATCTTACATCTTTACCTTTCACGGGACAACTTACACTTCCGTAGAATAAGGAGCTACCCTGGGCACTCTGTTAGCACGCTGCCGTGTGCTGCATCTATCTGGTGTTAGTTACCTGGGAAAGGACAAAGCGAGGTCTTCCCCAGATCGCTGCCAGTCCCTTAAGGACAGAGGTGATAGCTGATGCAGGTGTACACCCCACACGGGGCCTACCAAGGAGAGCAGCCCAGAACAGGGCAGTGTGACCCAACACACATGCACCACGTTGAACCTGAGACAACTGAGACTATTTAATGCTCTCCTTGCCAACGTCCTGTTTTACCTATGTATATAAGAAATCCCCTTAAGGTAGGTCAGCACATTCAATTCTATCATATTTTCAGCCTCACGCCCCTGGTGGACTTTAAATTGATGTGAAAATTTGGAAGTATAAAACTTAGAGCTACATCTGGAACAAAAGATAGGGCCCTGAATTGTGTATTTATCGTAGCGCACAAATAAATGCACCATATAAAAGGGCTATTACTCTGTTGACCACTTACTAGAAGAAAAACAGTACATATTATTTAATGTAATCAATTCAACTTTGAAAGGCAGATACCACCATTTTTAAGATGAGGAAATTGGAAGTTAAGAGTACTAAAAGCATGATTCATCTACTATAACACACTGACTCAATATTCTTTCGTTCCTTGGGCATTTCCATATTTTAGCTTCTTGCTTTCTTGTTTTCCCCTCCACCTCTACAGTGATGGGGAAATAATCTGAGGAATCCAAAGTGTCCCGACAGCCACAGAGGGCCATGACGAAAGCTCAAGGTGGATCAAGGCGTCTCAGGGAAGTTTCTGATGATCCCAGCAAGGTGTGAGTTATGTAAGGGAGCCTAAAACACACTAGGCACAGCTAGTCTGTACTGCACCCAGGATGAAACCTCAAACACTGAGACAAGACTCCCCCAAAAAGGTCCCCCAAACTTCCTGCCTTCATCTCACTCTGATGTGAAAATGTCCAGGTAGCCAAAAAAGTTGTGTTTAGGTTTAGCCTAAGTTACCTTGGGACCCCAAGTGAGAGGACAGCTGACAAGGAGGAAGAAAGCCTCTTTGGCCAGCTCTAAGTATGTACACCCTTCTCTGTGCCATCCCTGGACCCCCAGGGAAGGTGTGAGGAGCTCTGGGGGTGCACTGAACGTGAGGCGCAGAGCACTGAGTTAAATCACCCTCACCAGCAAGCTGCTCAACTTTTTTGAGCTTCAGCTCCCTCCTCTGTAAAAATGGAAGATAATCATGTTTGACCACATAGCATCAACGAAAGGACTAAATGGGATAGTAGCTACAAAGCGCCTAATCCAATAACTAGAACACGCTAGGTAGTAAAGGTGGCCGAGTCAGCAACCAAGATGCCACGGATCACTTCCCGACGTACATGGCGCTGAACTTCCCTTCCCTGGCACCTCAGTCACTTATTAAGAAAGAACTTCACACCCCTTCCACCAAGGTTGATGGAATTTAGGAAACCAAGCTACGACCACAAAGCAGTACGTATCTTCCTGTTTATAAGTTCTCAGTGGCAGAAGAATCTGGCTCGCCACCCCCATCCTGCTCGCCTAGAGCAGAATCAGCACAGTGTACAATCACCAGAAAACAGGCCCCTGTCGGTCACACTCAGATGCTGTGCACAGCTGAGCTCTCCCATCACGCACTACAGCCACGCCTTCCCTGCATGGGAAGGAGGACACATCACACACGCGGCAGGCCTTACCTCAACGGGGGGTGTCTCTCCCAGCAACAGGTTATTAAAAATGGTGGCGTAATCCCCGTTTAAATTCATCAGCTCCTCATGAGTACCTCTTTCCGTGATACAGCCCTCCTTCATGAAGATCACTTCATCACAGTCAACGAGGTACTGGAGACAAAGGCAGGGTCAACACAGCACCACTGACACTGGTACAAATGCAGTCAAAACCCCAGACCTCGGTTCAGTGGGTCTCAACTGGAGGGGACTTGTATACCCCAGGGCCAGATGACAACACTGGAAACAATTTTAGTTATTAAAACTAGGAAATAAAAAAAAAAAAAAACTAGGGAAAGAGGTACTCCTGGCATCTAGAGCAGCATCTCCACCTCAACCAAGCACCATCAACCTGCTGGGCGCAGTGGCCCATGCCTGTAATCCCAGCACTCGGGAGGCTGAGGCAGGAGGATCGTTACGAGTTCGAGACAAGCCTGGGCTACAAAGTGAGCTCAAGGCCAGCCTGAACTGCATAACAAGACCCTGTCTCAAAAAGGCAAAAAAAAAAAAGAACCATCAGCCCCAAATGTCCACAGCGCAAGACTGAGAAGCTCTGCCTTAGTTTATTGTGCCTTGCACTATAGTTCAAAGAGCAGTGCCTCTGTTTTCAACATGAATCTGCTGGTGGAGCTACACAAGCTTTGCATTAAATTTCATATCACTTCAATTGCACTCAGAAGTACACAGAATTACAGATTTTCTGGGGCAGAGGGAAAGCGTGTTTAGATTGACAACCTAGATGGCAATGACCTTAAGTGGCTACAGTGGCTGCCTGTAAACTGAAAACCTGATTCCTGGAATCCCTAGTTGCCCCACAAAAACACTTGCACCAAGCCCACCTCCCTGCCTCGATCTCCCAGGCCACGGCGGGCAGCCTAGGGAAGTGTGCTCTGTACCTGTAACTGGTGGGTGACAAACAGAACTGTCTTGGACTTGAGCTGCTTCCGGATAGCACTGTTGAAGATGTGGTTGCCCACATGGGCATCTAAGGCACTGAGCGGGTCGTCCAGGATGTAGATGCTCCTGTCACTGTACAAGGCCCGGGCAAGGCTGATCCTCTGGCGCTGTCCACCGCTCAGGTTGGCTCCTCGCTCGCCAATCTACAGGACCCGAGAAGCACAGCAAAGCCTCTAGCTCGAGCCCAGAACGGTGCTCGGTGGACGCCCTCCTCACTTCTCCCCTCCTGTACTGAACTGGCCCCTTCCCTTGAACTCCCACCTTGGTGAACTGCCAGCTGCTACAGTTCTTGAGTATGGATCACGCCTCCATCCGGCCTTGCGCCCCTGCACACCTCCCTCCCATCCTCTCCCCACAGGGAAGGAAGAACTTCTCCAAACACAGAGCTGACCACAACTCACCCCTGCTTAGCACTCAAGAGCCCTGACAGACTCTCAACACCCCAACATCACACACAGCTCAGACCCTCCACCGCAACTCTCTAGCAGCTCTCAAGATCACTGTACAATTCTCCTTCCACACCCTGGAATCACAGCTATTTATAATTATGTGTAATTATGAACGCGCATGACAACATCATTCCTGCTCAGTTCTGGCACCCTCTGCTCTTGAAGCCCCTCAACCCCTTCTCCACTCACACCCCAAGCAGAGGGCTCTTTCCCATCACACCACTTCATGCCCGTCTGGGTGGGATTCTTGTCCCCTGAGCCGTAAGCCTCATTCACGAGGGTACAGACAGTCCTAGTCCTCTCCTTCACCAGTGCCAAGCAGCGGCCGCACCTGTTGCCAGCACAACAAGCACCTGGGAAACATCACTACACGGACAGATGAATCAATGGTCAAATGGTAACTGGCTGTTTTTTTTAAATCTTGTCTTTAAACAACGTTCGACTAATTCAGGTTTCCAGGCCCGGTGTGCACTGGAACTTCGGCGAGGCCTGTGAGAACAGACTGCTGAGCCCCACCCCAGCCTCAGAGCCCTAGGCCTGGGTGCAGCCTCGCAAGCCACCTTTCAAACAGTTCCAGGTGGGGCAACCCAGCCGCACCACGAATTAAGCCATTTGCCCAATCTGGCTTGAGGGATTTAGTTGAAATCAGCTGAATAAAACTGGCAGTCCCAGAGACCTCCAGGGCAGCTCACGGGAGATAAGCCTTAACACCACACAGCAGACCAGTCCCACGCAGTGGTGCAGGCAGAAGGCCAAGAAAGGCGGCTCTGTGCTAAGCGCTGCCTCTAGGGGAAGAGGCTCTCTGCAGACCATGTGAGGAAGGAGTGGACAAGACGAAGCCGATGGAAGCTCAACCACACCACACAAACCGTGTTTTTACAGTACAGTATCTAAAATGAGTAAAAAACATTAACTCCAAAACCACAATGGGATTTTGTTTAAAATTCACACATCATAGGAAATCCTGACATACTTAAAACAGGCAGCATTACCGTCCCTGCGCTAATGAACAGATGCATTCCTATCACAGACGTCCAACAAAAGCACACTCCCTGTGAACAAAGCCTTCTCCCCAGCACGGAGCTTGCATCCTAGGAGGGGCTCTGGCGCAGGCCTCCACCGCCCTCGGAGTCCTCCCTGCTAAACGCGCTGCCCGCCATGTAGGGGGCTGGAAGGCCAGTACCTCAGTCAGGTCGCTGTTGGGGAGGATGGCCAGGTCAGGCCTCAGGCAGCAGCTGTTCAGCACCGAGTTGTATCTGAAGGACACAAAGCCACAGGGTCAGGGACAGGGTGGGAGTGGAGCCTGCTGAAGGGCTGCCATGCATCTCGCGTGGCCAAGCTGGAAAGCAGGACAGAAACTAAACATTCCTTGCCTTTCCTCATCAAATTCCTTCCCGAAGAGGATGTTGTCTCTCAGAGTGGCATTGAGGATCCAGGCTTGCTGCGCCACGTAAGCGAAGGTTCCACTGATTGCAATGCTGCCCTCTAGAAGTGTCATCTAGGGAGACAGACACCACCCAATCATCACAGCCATCAGCCTAACCCAACAGACCTCCCATTTTCCACAACGAAGTCTCAAGTCCAGATCCCATCTTTTTTCCAAAGAAATTATAGCAGCAAAGAAAACCAGCGTTGCTTATGTGTGACAGGAGCTCGGCATTAACCACAACTTGGATGAACACACACTTCACTCAGGAGTCCACTGGCCTATTTTCCACTCTTTCTTCCCAACTGCCGTGTTCAGCTATGGGACGCACACGCGCGAGGGGCCTTTAAGAATCTCCCGGGGAGGGCACTGGAGCGGTTAACAGCAAGGGCCACCTCATCTACAGAATTCAGCCAGGACACTGACAATACCAGCTGCTTCTGCGAAATGAGGGCCAAGGGGAAGAAGCTCCAGGTTATCAACCTGCACTGCACGATATCCATACAGACACCCTCCCCTCCAGTGCTGAGGAGGAGCCACGTGCTCTGGAGTCTGCAGTCACAACTCCGTTGGCACGGTCTCTTTTGAAACCGACAACAGACATTTGTGTTGGGCTAGGGCTGCTGTGGCTCCGCAGCCCACGCAGTACTTGCCGGCGTGAGCCCGTCCTCTCAAACGCCATGGTGCACAGTATACACACAGCGTACCCACCACACACTGTGACATGGCAGCACCCAATCACCCAGACTGGGAAACACTTCAATGGGCGAGTCAAAGCCTCCAGAAAGCCCCGGGGCAGCACTGCCACTGAGGAGCTGAACCATGAAGAGGCAGGGCTGACCAGTACTACGGCCTCCCGGCCACAGAGAGGGCTGCAGGACTGATCCAGAAGCCCAGCGCCACCTGGTTTTGACCTACCACTGCCCAGTCAGCCCATGAAGAAGCAGCGTCTTGCTGGGTTTCTGAGTACCACTTAGAAACTGACCTTTTCCCAACCGCAGCCCTTGGGCTCCGTCTATCACTGGCCGGCAAATCTGACTGATTATCAGAAGTCACCCAGGAAGCTGTTGCTTTTTACAAAGACCATGGGTGGGCCCAAGGACTGGGGAGTGCACAGGCTGGAATGCTGCACTCCAGGAGCACCACGGCTCACCAAGTGCGGCTGATATCGAACAGGACAAGGAAATACTCACTAACCTGGAGGCGACAGAAACACCACCTCCCCCATCTGCTTCCTATTCTCAACATGGAAAAGCAATTCAGGGGACCTCGCTGTGAGGAACCAGTAATAATTCCACGTCTGTCCTCATTTTAACCATCCAAGGCAGGCTAGTTCAGCTTGGTTTAAAAGCATGCAGTACCTTGCTCTTTTGTGATCACTTGGCTTCGAAACACTGTAAAGACAACTTGTCTCAGTGGCCCTTGCCCCGTGCCTCACTCTCAGCGCTGAAATCATCGGCAGGACCCTCTGTGCACAGCTCCTCACTGCCCTGCGTACCTAGAGGCGCAGGCTCTGGGAACTCCTCGAGGGTGCAACTCTTTGGGGGTTAGGCTGAAAGCCAAGTGCAGCTGTGCTCATGGATCAAAGCCTCCCAGTCCACGTCAGCCCTCTGGTACAGCGGGGGTGTTTGTCCGTTTCTTATCTCTGCCTCTGTCCAAAACTATCTGGCACATCGAGGGCACTCAATAAATACAAGGAAGCTGGGCACAGTGGTGCAAGTCCTTGCACATGGGAGGCTGAGGCCGCAGAACCACAAGTGAGCCCAATCTTAGCATGACTCTGTCTCCAAACAAGATCCTTTTTTTTAAAAGGCAGGGGATGTAGCTCAGTGTGAAGACCCTGGACTCTGCCCGATACAGGCTGGGGGTCGGGGGGAAGGGAGAGTAAGGAACACATAGCGCCGGCTGGGGCATCAGTCAGTCACTCATCTGATGGGCACTGCACCCTTGCACACAAGAGACTGTCAAGGGTGGAAATGGGGCCTGGCACAGACCAAGGTTCCTTTGTCTCTACCTCTCATGATTCTCTGCAGCAAACGAGTTCGATTTTCCGGAGATATTTGCTATGCAGAGTCCTGACGGAAAAGCAGAAAATGCCAAGGTCCGTACCCAAAACCTTACCTGGCCTAAAATGGCTGAAATAAGTGAGGTTTTTCCACTTCCCACACTGCCACAGATTCCAACCAGTTTACCCTGGACAAAGCACACATAGATAGGAAGGTTGTTAGGGTACTACCCATCACTCGCCTTAAGCACCTACCATTTCTTTGAGGAAAAATATATTAACTTTGGTCCATCAATATGGGAACTGTCATCCTCGAGACCCAACAGTCCATTTACCTCTATTTCCTCCGCTGCCTGTCTCCTCGGCTTCTGTGGGACATGCTGAGGTGACAGGGATGGAGGGCCCTTGGGAAAATATACACTACGGTATCCTACAATGACTTTTAGAAAGGCTTTGCCTCTTTCCAACTTTGCTGGTAATCATTTTTATTTTGTTTTTTGAGACAGGGTCTCACTATGTAGCCCAGGCTGGCCTTGAACTTGTAGCTAGCCTCCTGCTTCAGCCTCCAGAGTGCTGGAATTATAGATGTGGGCCACCATACCTGGCAATGGTAATCACAGTTTTTATTCATTTGTTTTTATTGTTTTGTAGAAGAAAAGGCTTCTTGAAAATTATTTTATTGTGATATTTACCCAGAGTTTATATATTACTGTGAACAAAAACTGCATGCACTGTTACACGTATTTTGGCAAAATATTTCAAAAAATGTGAGGCACATTTTTGCGATCAATCCCAAATAAAAATGGAAAACAAAGCCTATGATTAACCGAATACAGGCATCCCTTGGTATCCATGGGAGACTGCTTCCAGGACCCCAAGGATAACAAAATATGTGGGTACTCAAATCCTTTATATAAACGAGCACAGTATTTGTATATAGCCTGCATATATCCTTCAGTACTCTGTAAGTTGGCTCTAGGTAGCTCATAATACCTAACACAATGTAAATGCTATGTGAAGCCCTGTTTACATACTGTTTAGGGAATAATGGCAAGAAAAAAGTCTGACACACTCCGTATAGATTCGATTTTCCCCAGATATTTTCTATCTGTGATTGACTGAAACACGGGAATGCAGGGATCACGCGGTACGGGGGGCTGACGATACCGTCCAGGAAGACAACGACCTCAATAGGTGGTGCTGAAAATCCACAGGGAAAGACATGAGTTTCAAAGGCTCCCGTGGGCCCACGGCCCCGGGGACAGGAGGAAGAAAGGTGGTGTGGAAGGAGTGTGGGCTCTGGAGGCAGATGGGAGGCCTAGTTGAGCCAGTGAGCTGCAGAGTTATAACATCAGAAGTAATTACTGCAGCTCACATGGCAGCCAGAAACTGACTCAGGGAAAAAGCCTGGAAGATCCACTTGAATGCTTCATTTCCTTGTTTGTGAAATGAGCATCTCATGAGATCCGTTGTTATTAATTCTGTCATTAAATGCTTAAATATTCCTTTTGGACTCAGAGCTGGCCCAATCTGCCCTTGGGATCCAAATCGCTCCTTGCCAGAGCCAATGCTCTTCTCTGCTAGAAGGCTGCCCACTCGTGCCAGGCCGGACAGGGGTGGGTGGAGGCGGCTGGGGCGCACGGCTCACCTCTTGCACTTCCAGGTCAATGTTGTACAGCGTCCTCTGCAGCCGGAGGCTCCCCAGGTGGATGTGCTTGCCGTCTTCCTCCTCGGGACTGGGCCGCTCATCACTGTCCAGGAGGAGGTGGCCCTTCTGCTCTGCCAGCACCGCCTGATGCTCAGTGCGCTGCAGCTGCCTCACCTTCTCTTTCTTGCCCCTGGCAGCCCTCTTGTCTTTTTTCATTTTGGGGGTCAGCTTAGGCGAGTTCTGGATACTGGAGTGGGAGGAGTCCCATGCCAAGGTGGCATTTTTCATCTCTATCTTGATGTGAGGACTGGCTGGTTTGTTCTTTATCATGTGAACCTCTTCCATTAGAAACAAACTCTGATAGGAGTTGTGAGAGAGGTGCAAAGATGAGACACTGGATCAAGACCAGGGAGACAAGCCTAGGGCGTACACTCACGTAGCAAAACACATCAGCTATACAGTGGAAGGAAGCTGAAGGGCAAAAGGTAGCTCATTAGTGTAGCCCTGCTTTGGGCCCGTCAAGGGGTCTCGGGAACAACCTGAGCAGGTACGGGGGCCTTGACCACCGACCCACCAACCCACCCTCTCCCCTACGTTACAGGCTAAGCTGCCGCCAGCCTAATGCGGACGGTAGGACATTAAACCCACTGGTATGCAGCTCCCTGCTTTTGCTCATGAGTTCCCGAGTAGCACACCAATCCCCTATGCAAAGCATCTCCACCCTTTTCCCCCTCCAGACCGCTCCCATAGAACCCCAACCTGCCTGTCTCCACTCCCCCAGGCCTTGGCACCTGACAGAGAGGTTGAACTGAGACCATCTGCAGGTTTACATAGCAAAGGTTAGAAAAGAAGGTCTATCGACTATTGCGTACATTTCCTGGCCATGAACATCTCCTGTCTTCAAAACTCTGCCTTGGGATTTGTGATAATTCAGACAGAGGAATGGCTGAGTGGAGAGAAAGGGTTCTTCCCTGAGAAACACTGTTGGTGGGGAGAACAACTCCTCCTGCTTATTCCCTAGATTCCCGAGTTAAGCTAAAGGGAGGGAAAATGGACTGTTTTAAAGAGAAAAGCACCTCTGAAATTAGATCTGAGACACTGATATTAAACCACAGCCGATGACTTTCCTGCAAGACTTGGACTCTTTCTGACCACCCCCTCTGGTACCAATAATCTCTATAGATCACTATGTTACTGGGATTCCCAGAATAATTTTTTTTTTTGTACCTGGAATCGAACTCAGGACCTTCTGCTTACCAGGCAAGCACTATGCCACTATCCCTGGCCCCCAGAACGATTTAAAAAAAAAAAAATATTTTAAATAAAATATTATACAGTGTTAAAAAACCTTTACTGAAAAGATTTTCAGGGCCCAGACTCCTTGCTTAGTTATTGAGACTCCCTAACTAGCCCGAACTTAGTGGGTACTAGTAAATGTAATGTATGACCCCATTCCCGTTCTCTTGGATCCTACACCTCTGTGCTTGCTCTTATCCTCCCTGAAGTGACTACATGTTTTCTTCACTCCTAACCCCCAATCTTCCCAGAAGTACCATCTTTCTAAATTTCCTAGATAATTCTTACTCTTGATCAACATAGGTTTAGCCCTTACTTTCTGAAAACAGCTGTTGGTCTCACCCGTTCAGAAGCTTTCTGAGAGACTGAACTAAGGAAAGATGAACATTTTACCTCTTTCACAGAGCAAAACCACAAGCTGACAATTTCCATAATTTCTCTCCCCTTGAGTTTTTAAAAGTATGGAGCTCACGTGGGCCTCCATGAACTACTCAGGAAATACTGGTGTTGACTGGTTTGACAGTCCTCTCCCATTTCTTCCCATTCCCCAGGAGGATCTCAGCCTCCAGCCCCCCAGCCATGACACACTGAGGCAGAAAAGGGCCTCATCACACTTGATTCATAACTGCTTGGGTTTGAACCTGCCAGGCTCACAAAATCTTAAGAGGTACACAAACCTCAACTTCACCATGGGACACTGGTCATAAAAACACTACTTTTGTTCACCAGAAGAATCAAATCAGAAAGTATCCCTTGAACAGCAGAGGGCAGTATTCACAGGGTTGCCACATACAATACAAGATACCCAGTTAAATTTGGATTCCAGAAAGTAATAAGTAATTTTTCAGTATAAGTTTGCCCTCTGCAGTATTCAACAGGGCATCCTGTTTTTATTTTGCAAAAATTAGCTACTTTACACTGGTAACAATCTGCCCAGAAAAGCCAAAAGGTGGCTTTTTACTGCCTTTCTACAAATTATCACTCTCCTAGAAATTTGGTATCTCTCTTTCTGTCTTTTATCCATGTCACCAGATAGGAAGCGACAAGCTGTATAAGATGCACTTCCAGGGTGGGTCAAAGAGAGAAAGGACTGGGGCTGGGGATTTAGCTCAGCGGCAAAAGCGCCTGCCTGGCAAGCGCAAGGTCGTGAGTTCGGTTCCTGGTACCGGAGAAAAAAAAAAAAAAAAAAAAAAAAGAAAAAAAAGAGAGAAAGGACTATACCTGTTTGTCTATAAGATACCCAATGCTGATTAAAAGGAGAAAGATCATAATGCAAAGTAAGATAGAGAATTAAAAATAGGGTTCTGTAGCATCTTTACTGAATTTCAACTTCTGCAAAATAAACCGAAGAGAGAAGTCCCACCCTTGTTCTCTTCTCCATCTCATACAAAATGATGGGTGAGCAGATGCTTTTCAGGACAACACAGTTTCAGAAATAGTTTTGTTATTTTCAAAAGGCTGCCTCAGGCTGATCTTCAGGACTGAGGCGGGTTTCCATCAAAGAATTGGAAACATTTATAAGAGACATTTGCTTTACACCTAAAAACTGCTCCTGCCCCAAAAAGCCTAACGATGTCAGTGTCATTCTAATTAATAAGACCTAAGATAATAAGAAAGAGCTTAGAGTTGGAAAAGGATTAGATAATAAATACTTGTTATCTGGGAGCAAGCATCTTCAAAACAAAAGAAAGAAAAATATAAAACCTATCAAGAGGCATAAGACGGGATAGGACTATAGTCTCATGGGGCACAAAATAAAAGCTGTGGGTGGTTCTGCTTCTATTATTAACTCTAGTGCTTCCTGGACAGAGAAAGGGACTATGATATGAAATCCACCTGCTACTTCAAGTTCTCACTAGTAAGTAAGGAGCACAAAAGCCCTCAAGAAAGAAAGAGAGAGAGAGAGAGAGAGAAAGAGAGAGACCATGCTATACTATCTCCTCCCTTCTTCAACCAACACCCAACCAAATGCATTCAACAAGGGATGGAAACAAGAGGGAGAGAACTTCCGGTCAAAACACTTGCTTTCTCCCATGACTGGATATTGTGGGTTCAACGAAATGAAGCTCCAACTGCCACAGGACCATTTCTTTTCTCGTGACTCTGGCCTTTGACTCTCTGGTAGCTGGGCTGGGGCGGGGAAGAGGGTGGCGATGGAGATACTTGCGGAGGACTTGCTCTCTTGACCCAATAAAGGTCACCTGATTTAGTAGATATTATAAATACATCTCTGCTCTCCTTACACTGGAAACCTAAGTGTTTCCTCCTGAGCCTCAAAGGTGGTGATACCCATCCCTCAAACGTGTGAGCTCCAAGCCTTCGTGTCTCACAGTCACATCTGTGTTGCTCTCACAGTGAGAACAGCAGGGGCTTGGGAGCGGCACTGTCAAGCACTTCCAGCTCACGTAGTCCTGCTCCTTTTTTTTTTTTTAAGTGTTGATCGCTTTCAAATACCTGTCTCTCACCACCCGCCAAAATAAATCTCCCCCTTGTACCATGTATTTGTTTTATCCCGAGGGCACAAAGACCAGAGCCAAGGTATGATCAACTAACCACCTGCAAGGGAAAAGTGTCTGATACTTACTTAACTGCACTTCTCAACATGACCTAGTTTTATGACTATTCCATGTCACTGTAGTCCCTGCATCATGAGTAGCAACCACAGGGCAGGAAAGAAAATCAAAAAGCACTTAGCATATCAACCAAGCAAAATGATTTAGGGGAGGAAAACCTGACAGTCACTTGGCAGTTCTGGTTTCCCACGTTTAAATCACTTAGTCCCCAGTAAGCTAAGCATACATCCACATCAGGCCTGGGTGGAACAGGCCCCCTCTGGGAGGGAACACTGAGCCTAGAACACTGTCCAGGAAAGGTAAAAACTCACATTAATAAAAAGGGTAACTAGCTCTGTCCCTTAATCAGTTTCCTCCACTGCCCTTTCCTTACCAACTTGCTAATGGCTCATGGCAAACCCAAGCCGAGTGCAGCCAGCCTGTGTGGCTGCCGGGAGTAGAGGCAGCGGTGGTGCCAGGGACAGCTCCTGACACAGGGAGGGGCAAGGAGCCACTTACCTTAAATCTGTCAACAGCCACTGATGCCTCTGAGAGGGACTTCACTGAGAACGGTGTTACTTTCAAAGCAAAAGTCATGGAATTGAAGACAGTCACCACTGTGAAAGCCTTAAACCAGGAAACGAAGAGAAACTGAGCTTGGTTAATCTGGTTATACAACTAAAATAGCAAGACACTGGCAATTCCCTTCCCGGTGGGAGGAAGGCTGCAACTTGGCTATCGAATGTTACTACAAGTCAGATGCGTTTTTCAAAAGCAAGAGACCATTAATTAAAATTCTCAGTAACTCTGAGCCACAGGTCCATCTGTCTTTTCAGAATTAAACCCACACACTATCTTGTATAAGGGCTGGCTCCCCATTCTTGCACTTCTCAGCTTAAGCACATACATGAAAATAATACCTAATTCTTAAAGGAACCTCCGGATACAGTAGCAAGAGGACCAGAGAGCGCCTACATACTGTGTTCCTAAAACACCCCCATTCCTGAGGTTTCCTGACCTGTGCCGCTGTCAGATCGAAGCCAAGGGTCATGTGAACAGAAAACGTCACCACACTGGCAATCACCACCACAATGGGAGCCACACCAACAGTGATGCTCTGGAAGTAGCCAGCCTTTTCCAATATCCGACGCTCCTCCTCACGGATTTCTATGAATAAAAAGGAAATTATCTTCACAACAAGTCACAGGAAACCTTGGGATATTATTCTCCACTACTAAACAAGATTTGGTCTTCAGAAACAAGGAAGTTTTAAAACCATCCTTTAACACCAACGCGCACATGCTGGTTTAATGTAACTATCACCACTACCGTTAAAGGGGAGGTCTAAAATGGATCAAGTTATAGGGAAAGACTAACCGAAAGCAGTCATTAGCGCACTGAGCACCTGCCTTTCTCTGATTCTTTCTCTTGGGTTTAGAAGAAATGAACATGTTAATTGTATCTACAACTGACAGCTTTGTTGTTTTACCTGGCTGTTTATTTTGTGCCTTGGAAATTGTAAGGGGAGACCCCAACAACCCTGGAGAATTAAAAAGAAGTCAGATTTCTTAAAATGCCTCCTGCAAGTGGGCACTGGGAAAGGAAATTACATGAAAAGCAGTAGATGAGACAGGTGAGATACAATTTCTATACGCAGAATGATTTTTCTTAAGTACGTGCAAAACTGACACCCCTATTAACAGAGCAACCACAGAGGGTCAGAGGCCACAGAGCAGGAAGTATTCTGTGCTAATTATTTCTCTCAGCTGTGTGGCACCTACACATTTGCTATGGTAATGGCTGCACTGAGGATTGGGTCAGGCACTGAGAACCTTGTGATGCAACATAAATCAGTTATTTAAAAACATAAACAGGACTCCAGTGAGTGGCAGAGCGAAGACCAGAATCCAGGCGTGCTGATGTCTGCGCTCACCCTGAAGGTCACAATCACTTTTGTCACATTTGCAAACACAGAGTAGAGAGGGCAAGAGTAGAGGTCTCAGCAGTTATTTGATGTTGTTTCCTGTGACATCCTTCCTCCTGGCCAAGCTGGGAAACCATGGGCAAGGTAAGAGTACAATTAGGTGACTCTGTGCTGGAGTTATTCTAATTAGCTGTGTTTTCTTGGGGATGGGAGAATCACAATTTTCTCCGGTCTCAATATTCTCATTTGTGGGATGAGGTCATGGGTTCAACTCTCTAAGATTCCTTTTAAACATAAGATTCTACAATATTATGATCCTAGACATTAGCTGTTGTAGTGTATCTCAGAAAGCAAAGTGTGTGAATGAACAGACCCAAAGGATCCAAAAACCTTCAAGGTGGACACACAGGAAATCTTTACACTCACTTTGAACACTCTGAGAAAATGCTTTGACCCAGGCATACATTTTGATAAATTTAATGTAAGTGAGAACTTCGCTCATCTTCTGGACACGTTCATCTGTAGCAGCCACACACTTTCTTCTGAAATACGCAGTTAGCCGTGACACAAACATCTGAAAAGAAAAGCAATACATGTCAGATCAGTCATTCAAACTGAAGAACTCCCTGATCTGCTTAAGGTCATTCAAAGAAAAAATGTGTATTATCCTGTTTGCTGGGACAGGCCAGACTTCATGTAGTGATGGTATTTCTTTTTTTTAATAAAAGTGACCAACTCAGCCATAATGAACTATTATTTAGTACTTATCTTGCTGTCTGCCAGTGAAAACAAATAACTTCAAGGTGCCACAGATAAGAGTGTTCCACTGTGAAGGCAGGAGAGCCCCATCAGTCAGCTTTAACTGCACAAGGGTCACCTGAACACTTCTGGGGTACCTGGGACAGGGGCCCCTGCTAGCCTCCTCGCTCACACTGTTTTTAACATCGTTGGGAGCCACTGCTTTATACAAGTGACACCTTCCTTCTCACGTGAAGATTCTGTCCATATAGACCAAACATTCTTTCACTTCAGACTTTCCCAAACCAGGCACCTACCCTGAGGAAATTTCCAACCAGGGAGTAAGCCTGCTATAACCCACTGTAATTCGACTCCTGTGGAGAAGCTGCCAAGATACAGCTAGGAGGCTTACTCACCATTGCTGGATAAAAGAGGATAAAAACAGCTGATCCCAGGAAGGCTGTTGGTCCCAGAACAATTCCATTATAAATCATGCCCAAGATGGCAACAACGGGTCCTCCAGCCAACAAGCTGCCAACAGCGGCTGCCTCAAACATCCTCTGTCCGTCGTTGGAACAAAGATTGATGAGCTACAAGATACAAAGAGCAGTGAGAGGCCCTTGCAAGGACACAGGCCACTTGTCTCAGGAGGAAGAGAAAGGACACAAGAAGCCGCTCAAGCTGGGAACCTGCTCTGTGGCCCAGAGCGCACTCCTGCACTCACCTCACCCACGGACTTCTCTTTGATGTTCTTTAGCTTGAGGATCTTCTTGAATGCCATGGTCAGGATGGCCCCCCGCAGGCGGACGCCAGTTCGGTAATTCAGTGCCCAAGTCAGTGCAAGTGACCAGGACCGCACAACTTCCGTCAGGAGGAGGCCCAGGACCAAGAGCAAGCTGTACTGCAGGTTAGACTCTGTTGCCTGCGTGTACTCCAAGAGGTGTTTCACTACGAAGGCCTACAGGGAGAAATATACATCACTGTTAACACCCCCACAGCACCCTCACGCAATGCCACAGCGCTATGTTAGGTTAGAAAGAGTAGGCTGCTCGCAGGCTCAGTGAGCAGTGTGCGAGCACAGGAAGACCGTCGGGGCATCCGGGAAGCCGCCCGCAATCGTTTACTCGGGTGTGTGGTGGAGGTCAGTCCAATTTGAAACTCTTGTCCTTAGGGGCATCATCAGAACCGTTACTCTTTCTAATGTAACATAAGCCTGTCCATGAGCTGAAATTAATTCTAAACACATGACCATTCAAAAGTATATATTTGACCTTATTCCAGTATCTCCACACATGGATACATTTCTTTAAATGAAATTAAGACCTTTCTTTGTACTGTTTGAAACGTGCTTATTTGATAAAAAGGAACAGTGTACCTACAGTTGTACTGGGGAAGAGTGAGAAGTACATTTGCAAAATATTCCTGTAAATAAACATCGGCAGTTTAATAGTACAGAAGAGAGCAAACAAAGCAGACTACAAGAATCCAGAGACCCCCCACAGGCCCTCCCCTCGCCCACTCCCTCCCCAAAACGAAAACGGATTACCTCAGGTAGCATATGTCTAACACCACCTGCAGGGAGGAAGGCGGCCAGCCCCAAGACCACCGAGCGCCTCCTCCAGCTCTGGGGTCCTGCAAACGCCGGAGCACACACTCACACAGGCACATTCAGCGACAGTATCAAATACCAGAAGTGGGAAGTAATGTATTTTTATTGAAAATGAAAAAAATATAAAGATACCATCTTCAAAGAGCATCTCACAAACACTGTACAACAGCAGGAGCATTGCAGTAACATACAGTGGAACATACAGAGTCAGTGATACAGGGTGGGCCATCGAACAAGGCATCTGGCCGCCAACTGTTTTAACTACACACAGTGGAAATACAGAACAGAACCGGTATCTGTTTCCAGAGTCCGAAGCAGTACATCAGGCTGACGGCACTTAACCAGTTAGGGCTCCCGAAGTTGCAGTGATTCTGCAATGGAGTGGATTCTCTAGGAATAAAGACCTTGCTGCTAAGGAAAGAGAATTTTAAAACAAAGCAAAACGAAAAATGCTCTGAAGAAGTACTCTGCTTAAAACTGCTGGTGCTGTTGGTGCACTGGGCTGGAGGAATTACCTCTTCTCAGGACAGGATAAAAAATTCTAAGCCTCAAGGAAAAACTGCTGGCATCCTGGTAGCTAAAATTGATCTTGGCAAAAATAAAACAAACCACAACAAAGAAAGCCAAATCTATCCCCCACCCACTAAAGGGAAAAAAAAAACAAACTTAACTCGAACCCCACCTACCACCTGCCCTGGCTCCTTCTAGCACAGGTTACTGCAGCTGTAAGCCAGCAGTGAGGGGCGGACAAGAGTGGAGGCCGGACACAACCTTCCTGAGGTGGCTAATGCTGACTTCCGGAAGCCGACACTCTCTGAGTTCATCTGTGTTCTTGCTCTTCCTGAGGGCTGCTCAATTCTAGGTGTCCAGTGGGCCCTGGAGATCCCCACCCATTAGAATCATGTCAAACCCCAGTAAATAAACTGAACAAATCGGAAGCTTCCGATCCTAAGAGCAACTGTATTCCACACCTCTCTCCCTCAGATTTTTTGGGCTTATAGGCAGTGTGTGAATTCCCTCTGCATACAGCTGGGCTGCTGGTTTACTAGCAAGAAGATTGGCTTCTTCTCCAGTACGCATCCAAAATGTGGAACTGAGTCACGGGGTCAGAGCCCCTCCTTCTCCCGTGATGCAACTCAGTAGGATGGCGTGCGGTGAAGCACGTTCTCCACCGCGGCACTGATGGAGAGTCTCCAAGGGCAGGCGTGCAAGGACAGCAGGTGGTGGTTGGGGGCTCCTTCCTCCCCATACCTTAGGGTGCTGTTTGTCAGCACCGGGTAAGGGCACCGGCCCGCCCAGAGGGGAGGAGCAGGGAGGTAAAAGACATAACCAGTGTTTACACCTCGCAAAACTTTGAGAGGGGAGAAGAGGAAACAGCAGATTAAAGACTTCCAACACATAGTGTTTTTAAAAAGCAATCACATTTCAAACAATTTCGTATGGGACAAAGTAAAAAAGGCTTTCATGAAAAAATCCAAACAAAATTCACTTTTTAAAAAAGTTACAAATTTATCATTTAAATCTAAACAAACTGGGAGAAAACTTGAGACTGTCAGCATAGCTGTCTGGCTGTGAAGGCATTCCCAGTGAAGAAACATTACCTTACCTGAACTCTTGGCGAGAGACTCTGCCCAGCTTGACTCTCTCATTCTGAGCGCGGAACACAGCCATCCTGAAAATTCTAAAGAACAGCTTCTGTCACTGGTTCCACTACAGAGAGACTCCCCCCAAGTCCAGATCCTGACAGCACCAAACGAGCTGCAGCTGGAAAGAGCTGGAGGGGTGGGAACTTACCTCTCTAAAGACTGCCTCCCTGGGCCCTGGGGCCGAGCTAGCATTCTGCAAGAGAGGGCAGTGCCGAGGCAGCCTCTTTTGCAGGTCTAGGGCAGATGCTAACTCTCACACATGGAATCTTGGGGCTGGCCTGGTCTTTTAAAAATCTTAAGTCTAAGAAGGCCCCAAAGTGTCTCTAAGTTTAGCAAAGATTGGGTTCTCATCTGAGTCAAGATCACGCCCTGATCAAGTACTCAGGTTAAAATTCTGGGGTCCTACATCCTGCACACAGCACTGTCCACTGGCATCACCAGAACGCTGAGGCACCCTGGGGCACGAATGCCCAGCATCAGCTGGCCAGCAACTTCAAAAAACACACATGAGACGCAACAGCACGAAAAGTGTCTCATCTGTTCTATGTATGGCCGCCAAAGTTTGATGAGACCTGAGGTGGGGGGGACCAGAGACAATAACGCTATAGTGGGTAGCCAATAACTTGGGTATTTCTTAGGTAGATTTCTATAAGAAGAGATTAAATCAGCTTGAAAACTATGCCGGATTAGAAAACGTGCAAAAATCTGAAATGGATGTTTCTCAAAAAGACTAAAGGCCACACACAGGAGGTTTGCTTGCTGCTAGTACTCCTCTTAAAACCAGCCTGGTGTTTCCACTTGCAGTTAAAAAGAAACAAATCAGAACTGGAGCTCTGAAAAGCTGCCTACACTTTTAATTTTTTTTCTCAAAGAGATGATGGGTGGGCCCACTGCTTTCTCAGGTGTCCCAGGAGGGGGGCCCAGAGGTGACACTGGTTCAAGGTGCTCTTTGCGAGAAGGCAGAGAGAAGTGTGCTGTGTTTTCCTGTTAAAGGAGGCGCTCAGCTTCCCCTGGCATCCGGAAGGGTTTCTAGGGTACTGCGTTCTAAATAAGAACACAGGACACCCAGATGCTCAAGGGAGTGGCCCTGAAGCCACAAGCTGAGCATGCAGAAGAACCTTTTTCCCCAAGTAAAAAATTAAAAATTCCAACAACTCATTGATTTTTTTTTTTTTAAACAGGAGAGAGGAATCAAGAAAGCCCGTTATTATTTTATCTTGGAAGCCTACTCTCTGCGCTATCGAGGTCACAGAGGTCTATGAGGAATCAGAGCAGCCACGAGCCCTGTAGGGAAACAATGACAGAAGCTCTTCTTGGGGGACACTGGCTCTATGGAAATGTTTGCCATTTTGGTCAGTAACATAACATTTCAGTTACATGGTCCCTTTTATTTAAAGCTTATATAAAAGTATGTTAGTCGGTCAATTAACATAGAAACTCAATGCCAGAAAAGTAGTATTCTCTGCTTCAGAAAAGAGATCAAAGCTTTTTTTAAAAAAGGCATCAAACATTTGAAAAGAAAAAAAAAAAAAGAAAGAAACAAAACTACAAATTAGTTTTACCTAATCACCATGCATCTGTGGCACATACTTACCAAAACCATGAACCTCGTTTACCCACACACGGAAAACAGTATAAGCAGCACTACTGCTCCGATGCCTCAAGGCAAATATGCAGAAAATAAATTTAATCAAAATCTCAAGTGGAAGGCAGCACAGCAGGTGTAAGAAACAGGTTCCCAGAAAACTGTGACTATCAAAGGTTCCCTTGCCCACGGTGCTTTCATACAGGTCGGGAGAGACCACAGCTGCCGCCCAACGCTTGCCACAGTTCACGTTGTCCACCGAAACTCGGAACGACCCCACGCCAGACGGAAAGCCTCCAGGCCTCTAGCCTCTTCATTCACACAGGACTGTCCAGGCGGTAACACGGCCTGCAGGCATCCGATGTCCCCAGCGCGGGCTTGCCAGCCCATGCCACACAAGCTGCACTCCCCCACTCACAACACTGCCAGGACACGGCTGCCCAGGCCGAGACCGCTGCTTCATGTCAGCACACAACCAAGAGCAAGGTTCTGTGAGAACCAGGATCATGCCGCTTCCCCCCGCCCTAGGAAAGCAAGCCAGCTGTTTCTTCTCTTGAAATGCGGCCCTCAACCTTCTGGCTGCCAACAAGCCACCACTTGCCCCAAATCACCGACCCCTTCCAGCAGACCTGAGGCACCATCTCTAAGGCTGCTAACTAGCGCAAAGGTGAGCACAACCCCTGCAACAGAACGAGGGGGTTAGAGCTGGCCATGCTGGGCCCCTGCAGGCGGTCAAAAAGGATGGTTAGAACTTACTGGTCCACTGAAGCCAGCCAGCTGCGTGATCATCAGGCACACGATGGACAGGATGAGCCGGGTGCGGCAGAAGATCCACACAACCCTTCGCAGGGAGGCAGCGCCGGGCCCCACTCCATTCAGCTCTTCTTGCCACAGTCTCTCTAGTCTTAACAAGGGCACATGTCCTCAGTCACACACCTTCCCCGGGCACACGTGTCCCAGCTTCCCCCAGTTTTGTCTCCAGGCTGTCACCACACACAAGCCTGTCCTCTAGAATCATGCAGTCTTCATCTGCTGGAGGAAAACTTCCCCTCCTGGGCAAGTGCATTTACCCTGCTAGGGAGCCTCTAGACGACTGAAAGCGATGTGAACAAGAGCCTTTCCTTCCACCCCCAAAATTCTATCCTTGAACTCTGTGGAAAAGAGCTTCCTTCCTTGAGGATCCCCAACCCTTAGTCAGCTACCACAAAAATGTATTCTGTCACAGGGCAGCGACATAATCTCCCTGCAGACTCAGGAAGAGAAGCGGGACTGAGAGAAAGAGAGAGAGCCTGTGGTTAAAACAGGATTAGAGGGAAACAGAAGGCAAAGCAGAAGAGCAAAGGGAAAGCCTCCCCGGCTGCCCGCCTTCCCCCAGGATCACACCGCTGGGCCCACCCTCCTAGCTCGGGCCCTGGCATCCACCATGTGGGAGACCGGAGTGGACCAGAGACGCCTACCTTCTGCAGTTCACATCGGATGACTCATACTTGGACAACGACCACACATCCTCCATTAAGAGCTCCCCCTTCTTGTGGGCCACGCGGGCCAGCGGAGAAAGCCACGAGAAAGTCATGCAGGAGAAGAGCCCAGCATTGTCCACTGGGTGCTGGTGTCTGTGGGAAAAACCCGCACAAGACCATCACCACACAATGAGAAGCTGGTCAGTATTAAGCACACTGATTAGTAAACAGAGCTCTTGACAAAAAAAGAGGTCTCCCCAGCTGCCCTAGCCTTAGCTCAAAGCTTTCCAGATGCGTCTGGTGCTTTGCAGACAGGTCATTCACCAGCGAGCCTCTTACTTGGAAGTGGTCCGGATGGGCTTCAGGGTGCTCAAGCCATGGTGATACTTTCCCTTGGGATGCTCCTCATCCAGGATGCGGAGCTGAGAATGCATGGAGACGTCCAGGGACAGGCCCTCCGCTCTGGCTGCTGTCTCCAGGGCATCCTGGCACTCCACCTGTCCCGCACACCGGGAGAGAGGAGGGCAGTCAGCGAACACCACACCAACAGAGACAACAGCTCAAACCGCACACACCACTTCCCCCAGACTGAGCAATCCCAAGGCTCAGGAGAGGACGCGCCAGCTCTAAGAAGCAACCGCTAAGGAATGTTAAGGCAGACATTCACATATTTTTAATAAACAGGGCTTTTGCGGGGGACTTTTCGGGTTACAGAACTGCACAGAACGCAGTCCTCATACTCTCCCAATCTCCCGGTCCCACCCCGTCCATTCCTATTATTCGTGTCTTTCACTGGATAACGCAGCTGAGAAGCCAATACTGACAGTTTGCTTTTATTATATTCTTTATCATTACATGTCGGCAATAAATAGTATGCCAACAGTTGGGGGCTGACACATGGCCCTGTCACACCTTGATCATTTTTATCCCCTGACCCCTGCCTTTCCTCTCCCATCTCTAGAGCCTAACTGCCTGCTCTTAATATGTTTTGTTTATTTTACTCTTTAAATTATATTTTGGTTCTCTCAGAGAAACCATGTGATACTTAAGTGTAACTAACTTACCTCATTTGGTATTATGGTCTCAAAGCCCAGCCATTTTCCCACAAATAACTGTACTGTCCGTTATGACTGAGTAGTAGAGTATATGTACCACTTTCTTAATGCAGTCATCTGTTGTCGGACATCCACACTAGTTCCGATTTAGTATTTGTGAGCCGTGCTACCATAAATGTGGGTGTGCACTGTAATACGCTGACATTCGCTCTTTTAGGAAGGTACCCAGAAGAGGTATAGCTGGGTCAAATACAAATTCTAGTTTTAGTTTTTTGAGCAACCTCCAAACTGATTTCCATAGTGACTGTACTAGTTTACATTCCCACCAACAGTGCCAACACATTATTATTAACTAAAGTCCATAGGTCACATCAGGTTCAATCTTCATGTTGTACATTCTAAAATTTCTACTTTAATCACCGAAATCTTTTATCTTCTGTTTCTCAATGTGTATTGAGAATCAATCACTTCACCGCGAACTACAAATTTTACTGCTCAGTTTCTAAGACAAAAGTTCCAAGTCAGCCCAAATTAAACATACAGAGAGCGCGGGATGTACACACACCTCCTGCCTCCGTCTCCGATTAGCAACATGGAGAGCAGCGCAGGGCTCCCAGCTGGCTGCCCACGTCCTGCGGCTGTGGCAGGAGGTCTCAGGAAATGAAATGCGAAGTCACAGGTACTACGTGCTTATAAATGTTAATTAATCAGGTTAACAAATGTGTCCTTAAAAGGTCTGACTGTGGCAGAAAAGGGCAGATGAAGAAATCTGGACACACATCCCCATTTACTGTGAAGGTCAAAGTTTATGTTTTTCTGCTGTAAAAGCAAAAGCCCCCATTTTCTTCCATTTCTTAATTTTCTTTTTTCTCTGAGCAGGGAAACGATGCCACAAAATTCCAGCAATTACTACTAGACAGCAACAAACAACAGATCCTCAATCAAGCATGAAAATGAGCGGCAACCCATACGCCAGCAGCACGGAAAGGGTAGGGGCCCCTTCCACGCCTGCACACAGCAGATACACCAGCTCTGGCTGAAGGCAGTGCTAAGTGCCTCTAGATAAGCACACTCACTGCCTTTCGTCACACGTGAGGTAAAGTAGTTTTCAAGAGAAAAATAGCACAATGTGGCAAGCCAGTGAACTCCAAGAAAAGAATTCACTCTTAAATAAAGTCCTTATGTATAAGTGAGTACTTCATTTAGTGGTTAGCAACTATAGCACAGAACAATGAACTGTTGAGATTAAGGATACAAAAGTGAAGTATCTGAAAAAGCTTTAAACCTGCATATACCCACAGGGGAAGGAGAGAAAAACGATCAGATTGAGAAATGAAAAATATACTCTAAAAGTCCAAGCACACCTACTATATATGAGTAGAAAGTGGGACTAGGGTCTGATGTGGAGAGCCACAGCATAAAAAGAAGACAACTGGGGATTTAGCTCAGTGGCACAGCACCTGCCTGGCAAGCACAAGATCATGAGTTTGATTCCCGGTACCAGAAAAAAAAAAAAACAAACAAAAAAAAGAAGACAGCTGATAAAAAGAATACAACCTTAGTGCACTCTGGTTATCCCCCCAAATGGACATAGGCTACCATAAAGCAAACCTCAACAAATGTCCAGAGATTGTCAAAAGATTGATACCATGCAGTGCACGTACCCCTGGGTTCTATCTTCAGTACAGAGAGAGAGAGAGAGAGAGAGAGAGAGAGAGAGAAAGACATCAAATGGAAACTAGAAAATACAAATACTTTGAGCTATGTGGCAAGAAACTGTAATACATCAAAATTTATGAAGTACAACTAAATAAAGCCAGGCATAGTGAGGCATGCCTGTAATCCCAGCACTTGGGAGGCTGAGGCAGGAGGATTGTTAGGCGTTCAAGGCCAGGCTGGATTACAAAGTGAGCTCAAGGCCAGCCTGAACTGCATAGCGAGACCCTGTCTCAAAAAGATCAAAAAAAAAAAAAGAAAGAAATACAACTAAATAAAGCAGGGCATACAATGAAACCCTGATTGTTTTAGAATCAATATTTTAAATGAGGGGTCAGCATGTTCTGTAAAGGACCAAAGAATAAATATTTTAGGCATGTGACAAAATGAAGGACATTATGTAGATATTTGTATTATATGAGAAAATAAATTTCCATAAAATGTTTATTGACAGAAAGTATAGTAACAGTACTCATTGCTGTGTAATAAAAGTCTACCAATGAAAGTAATGGAATTATCTTGTAGAGAAGTAACATTTCACTTGACTGGGTTTTAAAACAGTTTTCCTTTCCATTAAAATCAATTGCAAATCTACATATGAGCCAGGCATGGTGGCACATGCTTCTAATCCTGGCATTTCTGGGAGGCTAAAGCAGGAGGATCAAAAATTCAAGCTCAGTCTGGGCAACTCTGTGACTTGCAGACAGTGCCTCAGAATTTAAAAAAAAGGATGGGGAGGCAGCTCTGGAGAAAGGCCCTGGGTTCAATCCCCAGTACTGGGGGAAAAATCTACATCTGTTAATGCTAGTTGTAATGAGATTTTTACAATTTCAGTTTTGAAAATGTCTTCACAAAGACAGATACTACCAAATACTGAAATCAATCCATGAGCATATGATTTTAATTAATCATATGCATCTCTCAGAAGGCCTTAGAGAATTTTATTAGATTTCTCTCTTGACATTTGCCTTTATCATGTCATTACATTGCACATTAATCACTGTCATTTGAAAGCCGGGTGGAAACTATTACATGGCACTTAAATGGATTATTTTATTATAGCAAAATATATTTAACATAAAATTTGCCATTTACAGTTCAGGGGCATTAATGACATTTACAATGTTGTAAAAACAATGCCATTCTCTATTTCCAAAATATTTTTTTTTCAGTGCTGGGGACGGAGTCGTGGGCCATGGGAATGCTAAGTGGGTGCTCTACCACTGAGCTTTATATCCCAGGCCAATGGGTCTCAAAACAGGGAAATCTGTTTTGTACTTCAGTGAAGTCCAAAAAATACTGCTGGAACTGTGGCAGGATAAAATGAATGAATGAATGAATGAATGAATGATACATAGGTAAAAAGAGAACAAGGAAATCGTAACTAAAAATTCTACTTTTAAGAAGACTACAGGCTGGGCAGTTGGGAGGCTGAGGCAGGAGGACTGCCGAGTTTGAGGCCAGCCTGGGGTACATAGGAAAACCCTATCTCAAAATAAACTTTAGGGCAGGGGAGAAGTGTTACCAGTTCCAAGATGTACCTACTCTCATTTCTCTGAACACCTGCACTCTGCTCCTACATCACTAGTAAACTCGTTTGGTGTCTCTTATTGACCCATCCTGAAAATTCTTTGTGCAAGACAGGAGTTAGCGAACCTGCTGCAGAGGGGTGGGTTAAGCTCCTTATTTCACCTTCAGGGACTCTCAGACCCAGCCTCTTGACCGAACTATATTTCAGCTCACTACAGATGTGTACTTGCAGATTTAGCTTTGCTTAGCACAAGAAGCATATAAAGCAGCCTGACAATATTTATGGTTCAAACACTAGTGGTCACGGAAATTATTTCGCCACAGTGTCACTTTACATTCCCACTAGCAATATACAACAGATCCAGTTTTTCCACATCCTCATCAGCACTGGGTATTGGCATTTTTTTTTTTTTCTTTGTAGTTGTTCTAGTGAGTCTGATGTACCTCATCATATTTTCCCTTGAGCCACCCTAACGATGAATGATGCTCAGTATCCGTAGTTACCTACCATTCATATTCTTTTTGGTGGAACACTGTGTAAGTTCCTTATCCACTGGCTTACTAGTGTTGAATTTAGGAAGTTCTTGATATATTCTTGGTCAAGTCCTTTTCCAGATGTAAGAGTTTGAAAATATTTTCTCCCACTTTATGGCAAATTTTTACCCTTATTACAATAGGGCCATCCACAGAGCCAAGATTTATAATTTTAATGAAGTCTAATTTTTCTTTTTTTTTTTTTTTTCAGACAGGGTCTTGCTATGTAGTGTAGGCTGACCTTAGACTATATAGTCCAGGCAGGCCTCAAACTCAGGGTGATCCTCCTGCCTCAGCCTCCTGAATGGTGGGATCAAATTTTTTTCTTGGAGTCATGTCTAAGAACTCTTTGTTTAGCTTTGAATCATAAGGACTCTCTCCTGTATTTTTTTCCTAAAAGTTTTATAGTTACACTTTTTACATTTAGATCTATGATTCTTGGGGGGGGGTAGTGATGCTGGGGATTGAACCCAGGGCCTCATGCATGCTAGACAAGTGCTGTACCACTAAGTTACATCCCAGCCCTTTCTAATTTTATTTTGAGACAGGGTCTTGCTGAGTTGTACAGGTCAGCTCAAACTTGTAATCCTCCTGCTTCAACCTCCTGAGTGCCTGGGATCATGGGAATGTACCAGCACCCCTGGCATCTATGATTCATTCATTTTGGGTTAATTTTTGTATAAGGAGTAAGGTTTAGGTACAAGTTTATTTCTTTGCCTATGGAAACTGCTTTTACACCTATGTCACAAAGCTGGCCTCACCTGGGCACACCTATTGTGGACTCTATGCCAGTGATCTATTTGTCCCTCCCCTCACTGACCACACTGCCTTGCTTACTACAGTTCTAAAGTGAGTCTTAAAATAGGGTAGTGTAATATCTTCAGTTTTATTTTCCCTTTTCAGAACTACCTTAGCTATTCTAGTTCTTTTTCCTTTCCAGGTCAGGCAAGTTTAAGAATTAGGAAAGTTCTGTAAATATCTTTTTGACATTACAGTAGCAGAAGAGTTGGTATATCACCCATTATCATACTATATGAGAATGGTACATTAACATTAAGAAGAAACTAGAGCCAGGCACAGTGGCAAACACCTGTGATCCCAACTACTTGGGAGGCTGAGACAGGAGGATCTCTTGAACGTAGGAGTTTGAGACCAGCCTAGGAAACACAGAAAAACCTCATCAAAAAGGAAGGAGAAGGAGAAAAGGAGGGAGAAAAGGAGCAGGAGGAAGAGGAGGAAAGAGAAGCAACCGGGAGGAGGAGTGGGGAGGGAAAAGAAAAGGAAGAGCTAGAAACTTCACGCTTTCCCCACTCATCCTTACACCTAGTCTAGTGATAGTTTTTGTCAAAACCTATTAATAAAAAAGTGAATGAACCTAACGACAAAAACATCCTCTGACTGCATGAGTTTTAACTGCTGAGCAGTTCACCCTGAGAGCGGTGGGTCTGTTCACATACTGACTGCGCAGGCGGACATCACTTCAACTCCTCCATTCTTGTTTGCAGGAGATACACTGGTAGGTCTCCTTGTTTTACAGCGCTATTTTTGTCATACTCTTTTATTTAGAAATTGTAT
The DNA here is from genome assembly GCF_000276665.1 of Chinchilla lanigera. NCBI lineage: Eukaryota > Metazoa > Chordata > Mammalia > Rodentia > Chinchillidae > Chinchilla > Chinchilla lanigera. Next base: position 23,467,622 of record NW_004955420.1, on the reverse strand, counting down.
TTGCCTTTGATGTTTGTTTCTAGTGAAATCTAGTAAGTTCTGCTTATTTTCTTTCACTAATTTGTCTTTATTTTGTGAAAAATATTGTATCATAAGTACATTAAATATAACTTGTATACCTCTCCAGAACTCAGTGAGACTCTTCCACAACACAAAACGGACATGTTTGGGACCCTGAGACTGAACAGCAAGGAAGTGCCAAAAGATACGCAAAAGAAAAAAGTGCAAGAGAGAGATGTTCGTGTATCAGAGAGGAAAAGTCTGTTATTAAACGGAAAGACAAAACAGACGTCTCCTTATTGCCAACTATTCACAATACAGAAATGACACAACTTGAAAGAAGACACAAAACAAAAAGTCCCATTCGTGGTCAAGGGTCATAACAATGCTATGGGTGGTGCTGGCAGAGGTGACCAACATCTCACAAGACAGCCCGTCAGCAAACAGTGAGGAAGAGCTATTATTATAAAACATTTATACACCTTTCAGACCAAACAATATGCAACTTATTTGTTATATATTCAAAACAAAGGGGTTCAGGGCAGGGGATATAGCTCTGCGGTGTAGCACCTGCCTGGCAAGAGTAAGGTCCTGAGTTCAATTCCCAGTACCAAGAGTGGGGAGAATGTTCAAAAAGTCACTTATAATTTAGATTAGGTCTAATAAGCCAGGCGAGGTGGCGCACGCCTGTAATCCCAGCACTCGGGAGGCTGCGGCAGGAGGATCGTTGCAAGTTAGAGACCAGCCTGGGCTACAAAGTGAGCTCAAGACCAGCCTGAACTGCATAGTGAGACCCTGTCTCAAAAAGACAAAAAAAAAGATTAGGTCTAATAGACCAAATAATTGAAAACTATGGGATAGTGAAATGCCAACAGGATGCGGGGAGGCATTTTATTAACATTATGTCACCCATAGGAAAAAAGACCCACGTGCAGTGGAAAGTGTGCTGTTCAAAGCAAGACAATAATGCAAAAAGAATTCAGAAAGAGACTAGATAACCACTGTCCAGCCTGTAATACTGCGCTGAATGTTTTAAGATATACCGTACAGAAAAATTACTGAAAATTTGACAAAATCATGGTTTTCATATTTCCTGTTGTAAAAATTACAAAAGTTAATGAGAAAAACATCCAAGTTTTTGCCATCCTGTATTTAAATCATTGGACTGGTGAGTGGTTAACTGTATACAATGCTATCATGTTCTACCACCTCCAGAGTAGTAGGTTATTCCCTATGTTGGAGATGCCAGACTCAACAGCTCTTTGAAGAACCTCAAGGCCAGTCAGCAGTCCGGCTTCCCTTCCCAGGCTGACAGAAAGGATGCTGGTGCCTCAGCAACCGCCTGCAGTGACGGAGCTCAGCGCGCTTGGGCCGCCTTTGATGCAGAACAGGCACCTGGTACAACCTCCTCCTGACGAAGACACGCCCCATGAAAGTGGTCAGATGGCACTAATCCTCAAAATTTCAGGCAACAATAATAAAATACAGAGTAAGAATTCCCACAATGAGGCTATGGAGAAGTCTACATTGCTGATCAAGAAAATCAAAACCTGACCCTAAGCAATACACTTTCCAAGTCACACCCCATTTCTGCTATTCCTTCCTACACAGTTTACCAAGGACCCCTCTTGTCGCATCCTCACTCACTGCCCCTGTCAGGGAAACGGTGTCTCTGACAGAGGCAGGACAGTGCGGATCCTCTTCTCTTGACGGAAACAGTGCCTCCTGCCCCGAACCTGCGCCCAGTCCCCTCAGACAGGCCTCTCCAAATGATACGCAGTCAGTGGCAAGAACTCTCAAAAGTGAACATAAACAACAAGAAAACCCAAGAGAAAAGACTTCTCCTACTCCAACAAAGCCATTTTCTCTTGTGGTCTTAAAGTATTAACACCGCCATAGGCAGAATTTCCTCAGAGTTGGAGGTCACAGTGAAGGGCAGAGATTTTGAACACAGATTTTAGAGAGACCCAGGTTCAAATACTGATCCTGCCAACCTTCAGCTGAGTGCCAGGGCACATTACCCACTTGCACTGTGGTACATGCGTTTACCCAAAGTTCAGAGGAATTAAAAGGATGGATAACGAAAAGTACTCGGCACACCTTTAATACAGATGAACTGTAACACCACAATTTATCCACTAGATAAACTTTAGGCCCCATCTCAACCACTTCCTTTCCCTTAGCTTCCCCCACCCCCTCTGTAACATCAGCACCCTCCGCCCCCAACTGTTCCTCCCGGCACCTGTACTGTGCAGTAGGACACTTCCAGCAAGAGCCCAAAAGCAGGTGGTCTTACACTTGTTTGCATCACTGGCCCCCAGCCCAGCCGAGTTTGCATGTGTCGTTCAGCGAGGCTGCCTCATGATCTGCATAATGAGTATACTCCATAATGACATACTCCAACGATACCTAACCATTCCACTGTTGCTCAGATTCTCTCTTTTGCTTGTTATTAACGGTGTAATAAAAAATAATAGTTTATTTTTCTTTCTGGATTATATAGGATACATCCCATCAGTGGGATTATAAACTTAAAGAGCATAGCTCTGAGCAATTAGGCATCTACCCAGCTAGCCCTACTCCACTTTATTATAGAGTATTCGAATATGTACTCTAGCATTACTGCATCAGCTGTGGTGATTTCACTCCTGTTTTGTTGACCCGAGGCTGTCTCTATGCCACCTACCCTGGGTCACTGGCTCAAGATACAAGACACTAAGGCAGTCTTACAGCCAACTCTCATGACCAGCATGTGTCTGCAAAGGCAAACTGTCTACTTGAAGGTGACCAAAAATATCTGCACAAATTTAAAACAAATTAACACAACAGCTATTATATGCCAGGTACTGCTTTGAATGCTTTACAGATAACTCACTAATCCTCATAAAAACCTTGTAAGGTAGGTACTATTGTCCTTGTTTTATGGTTGAGGAAACTGAGGCACACAGATGCTAAAAGACAGCAGGAATTTGAATCCAGGCGCAAGTTTGTCTGAATTGCTATGCATGTGCCTTTCAAAGAAAAAAACAAGCAAATAAATCACAGCTGTACAAGATGACCTCAGACGTACCTTCATAAAAGGCTGCCTTTTCTTCCTTAGGGTAAAATAAACTGTTATTAAAATAAACTAGGTTAAAATAAACTGTGATTCTGACTCCAACTAATACCTTATAAGCAATGGTAGCAAAGTCAGTCACAATCAGAATACTAGAATGTACAACTGTTTTACTTAATTGTGAAAAAGCACAACCCTAGTTGTCTTTAAACCACAGCTGAGCGGATGCTAGGGAAGAGCTAGACTGCAGACTAGCTCTTTAAACATAAGACACCTTTATACTATAAAGCCAGTAACTCACAGATGCCTCATTTATAACTAGAGGCCTGGACATCTAACTTCTATTCTAGGTTCCCTAAAAAGCTTACATAGTTGAGCATGCCAGGAGGAAAAAAGTGTTGGCTCAAAGGTAAAAACAAATATATCCTACCAGTCAACACTCTGCTGCGAAGTAAGCTATACACATTCTAAGGTTGAACAGATTGAAATGCAAATGAGCTGAGAGAAAAAAATCTAATACATTCAAGCTGTAAGAACTCACTATGTGAAAGTATAAATAATACAGCAGGATAGGGAATCATGAGTGTAAGTATTACCAGGCAGACAAATACCCAGGTTGCAGATGAATTAAGAGATGCAGGTTTCATACTGTTTACTAATCTATCTGGAATTAACCCTAAAAAATCTCATTAAAATGAGGAAATCAACCAAAGAAAAATCAAACAGCATCTCTAGCCCATCTAGGGAAGGGAGATACCCTCTGTTTTCCCCCCAAAGTCAAAAATTCGTCAAAGATGGATGGGTTTAAATATAAAAAGGAAAACTTCTGTATAATAAAATTAGCATTAAAAGGAATAAAACTAAAGTAGTTATCAGGTTAGTAATGTATTTAAAGTAGTTGGTTTTTAACTGAAAAGTATTTCCTAACCCATTGCTTCAGCAGTTCTGATTGAAGATCTACCATGTGTGCACTGCTCTTGGTGCCAGGATATAGGACAGAACAAGCAGGCCAGATGTCACCAGCTAAAAAACACAAATTCAATGTTAAGATAAAACTGTATACCTTAAAAAAACTGAGACAAAATCCAACATGGAAAAGAGGGAAACAGACAGACATGCACTACTGGAACTCCAAATCAACTTTTAAAATCAGCAGATACACAGCAGAAAAAGAATCTGCAATAGGTACCACTTTACATATATCATGTCTCCATAGTTTTAATGTAAAAGAAAATTTTTCTAAAGAAAAAAATCAGCCAGGCGTGGTGGTGCACGCCTGTAATCCCAGCACTCGGGAGGCTGAGGCAAGAGGATTGTTGCAAGTTCAAGACCAGCCTGGGCTAGAAAGTGAGCTCAAGGCCAGTCTGAACTCCATAGCGAGACCTTGTCTCAAAAAAGACAGAAAAAAAAAAAAAGAAGAAAAAAATCATTCAAGAGCGCTTGCCTACCACACACAAAGCCCTTGGTTCAATTCCTAGTACTGTACGGGGGGAGGAGTTTCAACAATAGCTTTAGGGGGATCTCAACAGTTAATATAAAATAGCTAAACAGCTAGTACAGTAACGCTGTAGCTCAGTACTGTACAACAGAAATATGCAAGTCATCAGTGTAAGCCACATAATGTAACTTAAATTTTTCTAGCAGCCACATTTAAAAAGTAAAAGGTAAACTGGGCATAGTGGTGCATGCCTGTAGTCCCAGCACTCTAGAAGCTGAGGCAGGAGGATAGCTGTGAGTTCAAGGCCAGCCTGGACTACATAGCAAAACAATGTCTCAAAAAACAAAACAAAACAAAAACCCCCAAAAGTAAAAGGTAAAATTAATTTTAATAGTATACTTAATGCTAGGTAAAAACATTATTTTTTAAATGTACAATGAGGGGCTGGGGATTTAGCTCAGTGGCAAAAGCACCTGCTTGGCAAGCGCAAGGTCGTGAGTTCGGTTCCCGGTACTGGAGAAAAACCAAAAAAAAAAAAAAATAAAAAAATAAATGTACAATGAATATAAAAATTATTGAGATACTTTACAAATAAAGTATTTGGTTTTGTACTAACTCTTTCAAATCTGGTGTACTCACAGCACCGCTCAGTTCAGACTGGCCATGTTCCAAATGCTCAGTAGCTGCATGTGCTGTGATACCAGGCAATACAGCCCAGTAGTGCTCAAGGGAAGGTGCTTCTTTCTGCTTGCCAGAGGACACTGGGAGACATCTGCGGTTGTCACCACTGGAGGGTGCTATTAGCTCTAGTGGACAGAGGCCAGGGATACTGCTGAACGTCCCACAATGCTCAAGGCGGCCAGCAACAAAAAATTAGCTCACCCAAAGGTCCTCTGACAGCTAAAGAGCTAACACAGTACTTGAGACACGTGAGGTATGAGGGAACGTATTTTATGAAGCCATTTTGTTTTGTTTTGCTTTGTTTGGGGTACTGAACACTGAACCTCACACATGCTAGGCAAGTGCTCCGCCACTGAGCTGCATCCCCAGACCAAGCCATTCGCTTTTTACATTACAATGCTGCAAAACCCTTTTCAGAAGGAACTTTTTAAAGATCCTCTTGGGGTGAGACCAGAGCACTCATTCTTTCTCTCTTAAGCACAATGGCATGCAAGGCTCTCACTAGCCAGATGGTCCACCACACAAGAGGCATCACAGCGACTGATTTGCTCCAAAGGTAAAAATGCTGCTAGACCCAGGAAGTGAGAGAAACAAGGACGCTACTGCCATTGTACCTTCCCCAAACCTATGGGTCTGGGAGACACCGAGCTTTGCTTTCCTACACAGGTGCTAGCAACAGGGAAGGAGTTGGGCACACTACAGAGCTAAAAAGGGACAATGAAGTTCAGATTCCGCTGACGCTCAGCAGTCAGGTGACAGGATAAGGAACCTTCCACCCACAAGCAAACAGAGCTGCCTGCACCACAAACTTCCCTCCTCTGAGGCACGAATGCCATCTCTGTGCCTGTAATAATTAATGCGCCTGCCACGCTGCACAGCGACCACTTATCTGGGCTACCCATCTCATTTCGGGCTGGCAGAGCGATGTCTGCTGCCAGAACAGCCCCGGGCTTTCCCTCCACACAGAGGGCCCTGGGACGTGATTCCCCGGGCTAAAGAGTGCAACCCCGCCTGACAGCAGCACAATGGCGGCAGAGCCTCCCTAAGCCTCCTAAGCCTTCTGGCTAAGGGTTCATCCAGGTTGTTGCTGGATACAAAGATGGCAGCATCTACAGGCGACAAAGAGGCACCGCGCAGCTTCCGGAGGATTAAAGGCTGCGGCACTCCTGTCTGCACAGCCCTTAAGGACAGTGCTTCTGGTACGAGAGCACAATCCACGGCTGCAGCTCTTGCAACCCGGTTCTCCCTCTCCTCTCCATAGGTCATAAGATCCGAACCCAGGCCTCTTCTCACACAGCCTCGAGACCCAAGGAGAGTTTTTCCACATGAGTCCCAGTCCCACGGCTGCCTTTATGACAAACATCTAGAAACATAAACTTTTAAGGAAACTGTTTACCACCAGACATAGTTCTCAAGAGATTCTGAATATTAAAAACTCAATTAAAAAGAAATTAAAATTTGCTTTTAAATTAAAAAGCAATGTCCTCCCAAGACCAGCTAACTCCATGCGTGGCCACCCTTACTATCTCCGAGTGAAACCTACTGAGGACATTTCCTCTTCTGACCCTCCCGGCGTCCCTTCCTCCCAGCAGCATGTTAACAGGGTCCTGGCCCTCTCAAGCTCTTCCCTTAAGAACTTCCAAATAGCAACCACTTCAGTCAAGTGGGCCAGCAAAATTTCAGAACTAACTTTCACACGGATGAGAAAATAGGAAAAGCCTACTATTCACCTACTCTTCAAAGTCAGGTGACTTCCTGATCTCAGCCGCACCACCTGGCAACTATGCAAGTCTGAGAAAACGAGTTGGCTTGGATGTTAGCCATCTATGGTGGTGCTGTGTTACTCTCATGCCAATGACCAGATTAATACAATTCACAAGGGTAAATACACAGAGCCAATGGCTATAACTTATACCAGCACCATGGTAAAACAGGTATTTTTTTCTACAGATTAGAATCTAGCATTACCCCATAATAGACAGGAACTTGAGGGTATTCAGTCGTTTCATAAGCTTAATTCCAAGCACCTAACTCAAAGTTCCTATTACACTGGGAGGTCCAAGATTAACTCTGTTAATACCATGATAAGGTTTCAAAGGATTAAACTGAAAATGAATCACAGGGCAGGGAAACACTTGGAGCCCTCTGGCTGAAGGGACAGAAGAACAACCTTTACTCCATGAGCTATAGAACAGAGGCTCCCAGTCCTCACTAAAGGTTAGAATCACTAGGGGATCTCTACAACATCACCAATGACTGCTTTCTACCCAGGATTGAACTCATTGCTCTGAGCTGGGCTCCACAGATTTTTTTTTTTTTTATTTTAATGTTCTTCAAGTGACTTTAATAGGCAGCCTGGTCTGAAAATCATTGCTTTAGGAAAGTGGAATTTCTGAATTTGGTCCATTGCACTTGACAAATATCCCTTCAACAAGATTTTCAGGCTTTAGCTTAAAAAAAAAAAAAAAGCTAAAGTACGACTTTCAAACAGAATTTCTTTCAGTGCTTAACACACTGTGTTTAACATCAAGTGCTTAGTACAGGCCTCAAAGGTTCCACTTGTGACTACTGAATTGCAGAGCTGGCTAAAGCTGCCCACCAGGGTAATTTGAAACACAAGGGTTCCTAACCCTTATGGGAAAACTAAGCTGTTTCTCTACCATGAGACATGACATTAGAAAAAACTAAGTGATTATGCAGTACCATACCTACACAACACCAACTAAAAGTAAACAGCAGGTTGTAAAGATTTCATGGGATTCTTAAAAAGCCAAAGGACCACATTTGCTGCAACCAGTCTGTGTAACTTAGCTCTAAGAAGCCTGAGTGTGTGTCTATTTCTGTGGCACAGAACAACACCTGAATCCCTTTTGGCAATATTTGCTTTTGAAAACAAACACATCTTGCTCCAAGGTTAAGGAGAGCTGTCAGTACTGCTGGCGTTGGCGGGCTATTCCATGCTCCTTTCAACAGCCCAGCACACTGGGCCAGGGCAGCAGGCAGCCAAAGTGAATGTTCTGAAGGGAAGGAAGCCAAGAGCTCCGCTCAGTCACCTCTCTGCAAACAGCCTCGCTCAGAGGAGCAGCAGACCCAGCCAGTCTCCCAGGGTCTCCTTGGGCAGCACGACCTTCATGGTCCCAACTGTCTTTTAAAGTTCACACATTTAGTGACAGTCTTGCTTTTCTCTCCATGAGCAGGGCTTGTCAAACAGAAGTTTTCATCCAGTATCTACTCAAGTAATTAACCTGAAAGCCAAAGATGGTGGCGCACACCTATAATCCCAGCACTCAGAGCTGAGGCAGGAGGATTGCTGTGAGTTTGAGGCCAGCCTGGGTTACACCCTGAGTTCAAGGTCAGCCTGAACTACATAGTAAGACCCTGTCTCAAAAAAAAAACCAAACTAACAAAAAAACCAAAGAATTGAGTTTTTGAATAGCTAATTCAGAAAACAATCTTGAATAATTAAAACATATGGAGGGGGGAAAAGGAGGGGAAAAGAAAAGAAGGAAAAAGCTTTTGTAAATAAGAAGGGTTGAAGATAAGAAAGGGGAATGGGGAAAACAACAATTAAGTTGAGTCAATGTACAGGTACAAATTCCCTATAAGGAAAGTGATCATTATGTGTACCTAAAATGTACCAATAAACATAATTAATTAAAAAATATACGAACATCTAAACAGCTCATCCCCTAAAAGTGGGGAAGAGCTAGAAGAGTTTAATTTTGCTAATTAGTGGGCTTCCGTGCACCAAATGAATCTCACATTAGTCTTTACCTGACACTGCCAAATTCAGCCAATACAGACTTCTACAGACCCTGTTTCTGATCCTTGGCACTGACCTTTCTACTTTTGATTAAGAGAAAGGGAAAATGGCTAGGACATTAAAAGACATATTGGCAGGTTACCTAAAAATAGAACCAAATTTCCTAGAAGAGGTTTTCAGTGGCCATTTGTAACTTCCAAATTACTTAGTTTCTTTCTTTTTGCAGGTGGAGGCACTCCACCCGCCAGGTAAGCACTCTACCGCCGAGCTTTGATCCCAGATCCTCAGCTATCTTCACAACGTATGAACTGAGGTTGTTAAAACTGCTTTGAAAACAGGAAGCTGGTTCCAATAGTTTTCTTCCCTTTTGACAGAAGGCTCTTTTAACTCATGCCAACAAGCTGTATTTATTTCCCTTTAGCAGCATCTCCTCGGAAGGCAATGCAGTCTCGCTGCAGTCAGCAGCGTAAGGGAGCTCCTGATCGAGGCAGCAGGCCAACCTTGGGAGCCCCATCAGGTTGGAGCCGGTAGTGAATTCCCAAGCAGCACAGCCACCTGGGCTGTGCACCAATGGCAGCACTGTTGTCATCTCCACCAGGGAGCTCTGGGCTGCTACTGGAGACCCACAGCTGGCACCGGGCCAGAGACCGTATCACACCCAGCAGTGCCTCACTGAGCCTTGCCAAGCTGGGTGGTGCGTACAGGGAGTAGGAAAAAGGAGCAGGTGTTCTTACTCATCTTAATACTGTGAGGAAAACCTGCAAAGTCACTGAATACCGATTCAAAGAAAAATAATGCAGAGCCACACAATACTAATCTCCCTCATCCTACTCTCCTTCCTTAGAGCAAGCAAACTTACAAGTAATGTTCTTGACTCTGAAAACACAAAGGTATAAACAAACTCACATAACCTTAGTCTGTAAAGGAAAGCTTTCAGGGCCAATGGCTCCATAGGGTGTAACGTTACCGCACGGATAACTTTAGGAAAAGAAAAGCTGCCTCTGGGTAGAAAAGTTAAGGCTGGTTTATTTTTTTCTGCTATAATCTTATATACTTTGCACATTTTCTATAATGAGCCTTATTTCTTTCCTAGTAATATGTCTTAGAACCATTCCTGGTAAGAGATTAGACCTTAATTAACTTCACCTCATCAAACTATTTCAAGAAGCTAATTATGAAAACTACAACCAAGATTAAAAAGTCAGCCTAGCAAAGACCTTTAAAAAACGCTAAGTGGAAGATCCCTAGGTTTTATAAATACTTGCTTTGTCACCCCTTCTAGGTGAAGAATATCCTAACTTGGAGGAAAATTCCACCAATGGTACTTCTGAGAGAAGGGAAAAATAATGCAGTAATAATGGCACATGAACTTTTGCTGACTTCTGCTATTTCCCACTCTTCCTCCTCCCCACATTAGACATGCTAGTGAAAAACAAGTCAGCCTTAGCCCTGGACAGAAAGCACCAAGAAAAACCATCAGTGCAACAAAGCAAAGCTTCATCAAAAATATGACAGCTCTATTTTGTTTTTGCCTAAATATTAATTTAAAACAATGAAATCCCAAATTCCTTGACTAATTAAGAACACCCATAATCTGAAACTGACTCAGCCTTCTGTTTTTATTTATTATTATTATTTTTTTACCTAGCCCTCTTTAAATACACCTATGTTTAAAGCCAACAGGGCCCAGCTGTCTCTCTGTCCACCGCTCTTTCTTCTGCCTAGCATGTTCATTTCTCCAAATTCTACCCAATCCTCCACCGCCAGTCAAATGCGCCCACAAGTCCTCCTTGAGGGAGAAGCACTTTCTTGTTAATTTCCACAGCACTTCAATTACAATAATCTATGTGATGTGTTACGTATCTGCTAGAGGACAGGCAGGCCCAGAATCAATTAATCTTTATCTGCACCAGACCTCTGGGTTCAGCACTGTGCATGTATCTTGGAGAGCACTCAAATGTTTCCTGAATAAAAAAATTAATAAATACTGCATTTTAAAAAAAGCAAATCTGCTTTGGGGTGTAGCTCAGTAATAGTGTATGTGCCTGGCATGCTCGAGGCCCTAGGCTCAATCCCTAGCACCAACAAAAAGCAAAACAAGAACGAACTATCAGGGCTTGTGGAGTCATATGATCTTCATGTGCATAATGAACACAATTATAAGAAAAGGAGCTGTGCCCAAAGAATCGTGCCTCAGGCACCATAATAGTGTTCAGTAGAATATGTTCCTTGGTCCTTCAACTGTGACATCTGTTTGACATAGTTTCATGCCTCCACGTTAACTGGATCTATCAAAGGCTAATAGTGGTGAATGAAACTTTTCCGATTAAGAAAACAAGATGCAGGGCCAGGGATATAGCTCAGTGGCACAGCACCTGCCTGGCAAGCACAAGGTCCTGAGTTCAACTCCCACTACCGAAAAAAAGAGGAAGGAAAAGAGAAAACAAGATGTATCCTTATCTTTTGTTATTCAGAGGTACTGTCTTTGCTTTCTGATGAGCACCAGGCATATCTGGCATCTGAAAAGTCCTGTCCCAGATTGCCACTCTAACAACAAAGACATTACAGGATGATGTGACATGAAGATGTAATGTACTCCCAATTAGTTGTTTACTTAAAAAACAAAAAAACCTGTATGCCTACTGAGACATTCTGCTTCCTAACAAATTATGCACCTTTATACCATCTCAGGCAGAAAATTTCTGCCATCTTACTGGCTCCCTCTGTGAACAAATATATAATATATGAGCCAAGCCCAAGATAAATGACAGGTGGTATTCAAGAAGGTTCTAGACAATATGTGAACTTCTAAAAGTAACAGCTATGCATTCACCTTACTGTGCATACAGAAATAGGTTGAATAAACCTGTGATTTTATTGCATAGGTCAAAGCTAAGCAAAAAGGAGAGAATGTAGACTAAAAAGTATTTGAAGTAAAACATGCTCAGAGGGTACATGAATATGGTAAAAATCAGGAAACAGCACTCAACTTTAAGTTCAGAAAACAGGAAGGAATGATGAAAATAAGCTTCCTACGGGCTCCTGAAACTGCGGATGTATTAGCATCCTTGTTCAGATAAGGTTGCAGTCACACGGGAGGCCTGCTCTCACCATCGCTGACTCAGTTGATAGTGACCCAGTTTACAGTTCTGCACCTAGAGGAGAAGCTTGCTGCTGGCCCTGCACATCAGTGCACAGGACGCGGCCCTGGGAATGTCACAGGGCCACACCCCGCCCCGCAGGCTCTCCCAGCCACCCACGAGCAAAGCTTCTCTCTCCCACGGCTTCATCTGTGGACAACTATTGGCTCCCAAGCTTTCTCCTTACTCTACTTTTTGTCTGTGCTCTTCCTACAGATAATTTAACCTGAACACACTTCAAATTCCACTTGTTCAACATCATTCCTCACACTTAATCTTAACCAAAAGGCTAAGAAGCGATCAAAGTCATTCATTCTTTTCTCCCCAATCTTCTCCTTGTTTTCCCACATGTCCAGAAAAGTTTTACGTCCTCATCAACAAGCCCAAAAGCTCCACGCCTTCCTCCTCCAGCAAAGATGCCCCTCACCTCCCACAGACCCCCACCTTTCTCACTTGGACTAACATAGTTGCTTCCTGTCTGCTCCTGTATTTTATCTCTTTTTCCTGCACAGGATTTTTCTGCATTGTTTCGAGACTAGTCTTTCTAAAATAAAAATCTAGTTTTAAAAATATCTTCTGAGAAGCCAGGTGTGGTGATACACACCAGTAGTCTCAGCACTTGGGAGGCTGAGACAGGAGAATTTCCATGAGTTTAAGGTCGGCCTGGGTTACATAGTGAGTTCAAGAGACCCTGTCTCAATACAACAAAAAAAAACCTCTCTCAGTTCAATGTCAATAGCCATTAGGGAAAGGCAAAGTAAAACCCAGTGAGGTATTGGACATACCTCTCAGAATGGTTAAAATAAAAATAATGATAACACCAAATACTGGCAAGAATGCAGAAAAACTTGATCACTGCTGCTGGGAATGTAAAATGATACAAGCACTCTGGGAAAGAGTATTGCCATTTCTTATAAAACGAAATAAGTACTTATCCATATGACCCAGCAATTAAGAGTCCCCAACTTCTATCCAAACAAACAAAGGCTCTGTTTACACAAAACCCCATACAGCAATGTTAAAAGCATCATTATTTGTTAACTGTCACAAACCAAAAATGACCCAACCGTCCTTCCATGGATAATTGGTTAAACAAACTGGTATAACACAATTTCCAGCCACAAAAAGAAAAGCATTATTGGTGCACCTAACAAACTGGATATCAGGGGAATTAGAGTAAGTGAAAAACAGCAATCTCAAAAGATTACATAATGTATGATTCCATTTATATAACAACATTCTTAAAATGACAAAATTACAGACACGAGGCAGAGACTAGTGATTGGCAGAGGGGCAGGGGAAGGGGACAGCGGCTGTAAAGTGCAGCATGACAAATCCTTGCGATGGGTCTTCAGTGTCTTGACTATGGCAGTGGTCAAACAAATGTAAGCATGTGGAAAAACTGCATAAGATGCATACACATGCACCCTCCCACAGATAAACGTAAAATACATGTTGAAATCGTTACAAAGCCGATGCATTCTATCATGTACTCTCCTATTCGGAGTATATGATAGTTACACAAGATGTTATCACCAGGAAGAAACTGGAAAAAGTTTACACAGGACCTTTCTGTATTATGTGCTCTAACTGCATGTACACCTACAGTTATCTCAAAACAAAGGGTTAAAAAATTCTCATTAATTTCCAACAGTTCAGTTCCCCAACGCTCACAGTCAAAGATTCCTTGGCATTGCACCCAGAATCTTCTCCTTTACACATCCTACACTCTAGACAACTAGTTCTAAGAGCTAACATTTACAGAGCTCTAGACATACCAGACAACACTATATTTTTATGTATTATCTCATTTAACTCTCAGTGATCCTACTGTTAAGTACCAGTGTTGACACCATTTTAAACATAATCTATTGTCCTTCTTTTCAATCCTGGCCTTCCTTCCAGCCATCATACCTCAGTGAAAGGAGTCACTGGTGAGGAGGTAATATGCTATTTTTGACAACCCTTAGGCTGTAACTACTTTTTAGGTCCTTCTTGCATATCTCTGTCTTCCTGAGAAACCACTTTGAAGATACCACCATGTATTACAGCAGCCATTGATATTTTCCTACTAATCTATCCATAACTGTGTAAAGCTTGTAATGTTCCTATCCTATTTCATAAATGGATGTATGTTTATTATTATGTGTTTCCTACAACAACCATTGAGAATAGTTAATGATTTTTCAATAGGTCACTCATGTATAGCTCTATTTATTTTCTTTAGAAGCCACTTTGAAGATACCAAAGTATAGTACAACAACTCTTGATAATCTCCTACCTCTTTTGTCTCTAACTCACTATTATTTGTCTATTTGTTTTCCTGAGAAACTATTTTGTAGATAACAATATGTAAAACAATAACCATTGATAATTTCCTACCATTTTGTCTATAATTTGGTAAGTCCCCCCTATTATTATGTTATCCTTCTTTTACTCTTCAAAATAAAAAAATAAATAAATAAACATAATCTACTAAGACATAATGAAATACACAGCTCACCCACGCTTCCAATATACCATGTATTTTTTTCTCTTCCTTTAGGTCTTTCCTTTTATAGCCTAAAACACCTTTCCAGCCAATCAACCCTGAAAGCCCCACTCCAATGTTACCTTTGTGAATATGCCACAATGGTGTCATGTCTAGCACTCAGCTACACTCAATAATCTTTAATTAACATAAGGTCTAGACAAAAGGACACAAAGAAGTTATAAAACTGGCACCAGGGAAGTATTTGACACTGATTATACCAAATCTATATTTTTCCAAAGATAAACTTGAAAGTAAAAACAGTGCTCTAAATACACATTCTAAAGACCTGTCAGCAAAAATATTCATTAATAAGCAACAGCTTTAATGCACCAAAAAAGGACAGGTCATGTCAGGCTAAGAAAGATAAGGTCAACTACAAAGTCCCTATCTTTCTTAAATTTTCACATTGCTAAAGCATGAACATAAACCTCCATTTCCTAAACCCAGACACCCCTGTTCTGCCCATAGCTACTTTTGCAATTTGAGAAAACGTATAACGCTGTTTTCTCAAAGGGGAAAAACACTCTAATTTATAATATACCTTCTTTATTTCTACTGGAGGAAAAGAATTCATGAATTCACCTAAAAAACTTACTGGCAATGACTGCTTGAAATCTGAGCATGTCTCTCCAAAGGATTCATGTTTTAAGCACAGACAACAGAGACAGAACAAAAAGCCCAATCTTGTTTCAGCAGATAAATGAAGCTTAATGGTTCATACTCCTCCCTACATAGCCTGCTCCCTTATAAGCTGTCTTCTAGACGAAGCCTTTTCAGAAGGTATCAAAATGGAGTCAACAAAAAAATAAATTGGTGTGAGATTTCAATACACCCTCTTCTCCCATTTTTTTTTGTTTGTTTGTTTTGTTTTTTTGGGTACCAGGAATCAAACTCAGGATGTCACGCTTGCCAGGCAGGTGCTGTGCCGTTGAGCTAAATCCCCAGCCTCTTCTCTCATTTATTGAGTACTATGAACTAAGGACTCCTTCATAAGTAACCATAAATTCCTTTCTTGGTGCTAAGCACATGCTGTACCACTGAGCTATTCTTAACAGAAATGTAAAGCTAATAAAGAAAAATAAATATTTAAATTATGTATCATACAAGTGTAGTCCAGTACAGCAGGCAGATAAGAGAAGGGGCTGGGAGCAGGAAATACTGACCGGTCGAGTTCTCTGGAACTTGGACTCCTGCCGTTCTCTGTGCTGCCCCGAAGTGCCACCTCTGTCCCTGACACTTCTGTAGCCAGGGCTGGGGATGATGTACTCTTTTCCTATGTCGATATCCTTCATCTTCGCCGACTGGAGGTGCCAGGGCTCATGGACTGCCGGTTTTCTTCACTATTCTGAAAGCAAACATTTATTGAGAACATGCATTTCCTAAATTGTGCTTAATCAATGCTAAAGTGCCTGAAAATGCAAAGGGGAGCACAAAGCTATTCAAGCTTTCTACCATTAAAGTTATACAAATAATTTCCCCCAAAAATTGCAAGTAATATTCCATTTTTTAAAAAAGAAAAAACACCACACAATAAAATCTAGAAAAATTACCTTCTCTCTTCTTCAAGAGGCAAAAAAAAAAAAACCTAGAAAAAAATACTTCAACTAAACTCAAATCCAAAGTACAGAGCATTTAGATAAAAATAAATGTTAACTTTCTAGAAACAATTTCAGTTTGTTCCAAGCATTACAAACTCCAAAATTTTAAAATGGACATCACTACTCTTACCAAATTTTACTAAATGAAAACTTAAGAAATGGACTGTATTTTTATAATTAGCTAGTGGGTTAGCATTATTAATGCTCCATGAAGTTACATAGTTAAAATATGAAACAATAGGGTAACTTAAATTTAAACACAAATTCCCATGGGATACTGAAAATTTCCCAATTAGTAGTAATGGCTGCACAATTCCATTACCATACTAAAAGAACCAACAACATTGAATGACATACTTTTAAAGGGTGGTTTTGTTTTTTTGTTTTGGGGATTGAACTAAGGACCTCACACTTGCTAAATAAGCACTCTTATTGCTGAGTTACAACCCTACCCCTTTTTATTTTATTTTGAGACAAGGCCTCAAGAAGTTGCCCAGGCTGACCTCAAACTTGCAATCTTCCTCCTTCAGCCTCCCAAGGCATTGGGATTACAGCCATGCACCGAGCCGAAAAAGAAAAATGAATTTTATATGTAAGTTCTATCTCAGTACAGCTATTATACAATAATAGTTAAAAACTAAATTTCTACCCTTTACTACTAAATCTTACCTAGTCTCTATCCACTAAATCTTACCTAGTCTCTATATGAAACCGTTCTAAACAATTGCTTGCTTAACTCTAAGCAATATCGTGTATCAACTCTGGCCACATTTAAAAACCTAAGGCCAGGCACCATGGTGCATACCTGTAATCTCAGCCCTTGGGAGGCTGAGGTAGAAGAATCATAAGATCGAGGCTCGTCTGGTTGATATGATATAGTGAGTTCAAGGCCAGCCTGAACTACATACAGAGACCCTGTCTCTAAATAAATAAAAAAACAAATACACCTACATGCTGCTCTAAAATATATCCTCCAGCCTCAGAAGGTCTGATGCTTTCTAGATACAGTACAAGCTGAGAAAACACCTTGCATAGCAACCTCACTAGAAATTAAGTAAGTGTAGCTATTTTGCCTTTTGGAGTCCATAAATTCCCAGCTATCACTGTGACTAAAAATACAACTCCTCCAATACAAAATTCTGACAACTATAATTCATTTTTAAGCTATCAAAAACGAATATTTATTAATCCTTTAAATAAGTGAGACTAAATGTCCTTCACAGAGACAAGTTAGCAGCACAAAAACAGCTTGACTTCTTCCTTTTCCTAATTTCAGTTTGAGTACTCTTAAGTTGACACAGCTAAGTTTTTATCTTTAAAATAAAATCACCTTGCTCAATGACAAAGTGCACCATAAAGAACATCGGCTTACTAAGCAAGAGCACGGTGAGCACGTCACTGAGACCTCATTAAGGCTAAACTATAAACAGACCTGGCACCTGCCATGTCTCCACTGTCAGCTGCAGCTAAGAGGAACCCTTCTTGTTACAGGGTCACGGAAGTCCCCCCTTCCCCTCCCAAGATTCCCTTGCCTGGCTAAGTACAGGGGAAGAGGAAAACTAGTGCTACTATAAAAAAATAGGCAGAAGGGAGTGAGGGAGGGAGAGGCCAAGGTAACTTGTTCACAATACTAAGTGCTACATCAAAAAGAACACGAAGAACACCTCAATTATCTAGCCAGATTCTTTCAATCATTTTATTTCAAAGGGTGAAGCAGAATCAGTGGAATGTATGAGCAGAGAGTGGCAGGGATGAAACGATTTTCCTGTTACAATAAAAAATAAGCATTATTTTGTGCCTATGGTGACTGGTATACAGGGACTTCAGCAACCTACCTAAGGGACCTATCCTAAACGTTCCTTAGGGACCAGGTTATGTTACCTACGAAGGATATGCGTATAGTTTCTCATTATCCTGAACATTTCCATCTCTAATTCTCTTGCAAAACAAGCACAGTCATGAGAGTGGGCAAGCTCTGAACAGGCACAAAGTTACTGTATCTTGGCCTTGAACAGGAGAGGACACTGTCCTCTGTGTCTTGGGGATATGACAGGCAGGACGCCAGTTAGGTTTAGAAAAAGGCTACAGACCCCATCCCCCAATATAAAGCATGCAACTAAGGAAGGATCACTAGCCCAGACCTTTTTTTTTTGTATACTATTTGTAATACCGTTTTCGTGTGTTACCTCTTGAAGTTAATGGAAAGTCTTCAAAATGCTAAGTTGCCTAGCTATCGAGGGAAGCAAGAAATGGGTTTTTTTTGTTGTTGTTGAAGGTTCTCAACAGAGCTGTACAAGGAAAGCGGCACACTGCCTGAACTAAGGGAACCCCCAAAGAACTGCTCAGATTCGACAGGGTTGAGGTTCCTCGGTCAGCTGCCTCTGGCATCAGGACTCTCCTGCTAGTGCTAAGAGTAGGCTTGCTCCCTGCATAGCACTACAGACTCAGCGGCAGGGGGAGGGGAGCTGCGCAGAATCCTGACAACTGTAACGAGCCAGACTGGTGTCTCCAAGTTGCCTTCTCCCTACATTCCAGAGTAGGGCTCCAGCACCTCAGGACCCGCGTTCCAGGGCTACAACTGCACAGGAAGCTTCAAAGCTAAAAGGACGCGTACTTACCACGCCTCTAGTAATCCACTATAACCTATCCACCTCCTTCAAAACCTGAAAGTTTCCCAAGCGTTCCTTCGCCCATCCGCCAGTAGCCTCCCTACGTCCGTGGGGAACAAACGACCCTGGTGTGATTAAAGCAACGCGCAAGCTCTAGGTTGTAGAAGTGAAAAGGGCACTGGATGACAGTCAAGAGATCTGGGCTCCATTCCCGGCTCTACCACCGGGCTGCGGTGCGTGCCTGTGCCGCGTACCTCCTTTTACCCGTCTGCTAAACCAACAGAACGACTTACTCTAGCAGGGCGCTCTCGGATCCCCGGCTTCACGGCGTGCTCCAGGACGCCTACCCACAAGCTCAGGATAGGGGTCTCTCCCCGGCCAACCTCGCCCAGGTAGCCCCGGCCCTGGGGCGTTCCCACCGCCCGCGCCGGCCTGGCCAGGAGACTGCGACCCACACCCGCGGGGCCCGCGGACGTAGCACACCCCCTGGTGGCGGCATCCGGGGATGGAGCCGGCACCCGACCACTCATTCCAAGCCCACCAGCGTCCCTTGCAACGCAGGACCCCACCACGAGCGCTCAGGGGTCGAAACCCAAGCAGAGGGCGGCGGGACACCAGAGCGAGGCCAGGCCCCGCTTGTCCGGCTTAGCTTCCCCCAAACTGCTCGAACCCCCGAGCACTGCCCGCCACGCCTCGAGGAAACGCAAGGAGGTGAGCCCAGTGACAACCGGAGGACACGACAGAGGTAAGACTGGAACCGTCACCTACCTGTGCCCCAGCTCCCAGACAGAAGCACCGACCACGCAACCACGCTCCTGAGCATCAGCAGCGGAGCAAAACAAGCCTTTATAGCGGCATCGGCCGCCGCTCGGCGCAGGCGCGCTGCGCTCAGCTCGCGCAAGGCCGAAGGGAGTCGTAGTCCCGCGGGCCGAGTTCCCGAGCTCTAAGCGCGGCCCAGAACTACGTTTCCCAGAAACCCTGACGGCGCCCAGGAGGGGGCGCGGGCTGCCCCGCTGCTCACCGCGCTGCCGGCGCTGTAGCGTCCTTCTTGTACCTCTACTAGCGGGTCTGGAATCTTCTCTGCGGTTGTGCGTACCAGTGGGCAGCCAGGAGGGTGGCAGGTGCCTTGCGGTCACAGACGGCTCGGTGTTCGTAGGCAGGGCCTTGCAACCCTTCGGGCAGTTCACGTGCCAGAAAATATCGTGAAGGTCATCGTAGCCTGCTCTGTCCCCAGAAGAGTCGTGAACCCGGCCGCTGAGCCCCAAATCTTGTCCGTGTGGTCCTTGGCGTTTTACATTTGCTTGCTCAAGATTCCACCCTGCGTTCTGCATAGAGAACCACCTTTCTCATTTTTTATCACAGCTGCCCGTCTCATAATGAACTGCTGGTTTCTAGATAATGAAATGCCAGGATCGCAGTTTTGTAAGTGCCGGGAGCCTTCAAAATACTATGCTAACTCATCCCTTTCATTTTAAAAGTGGAATTGGGCTCCTAGAAGAATCGATCTTTTTATTTTTGCAGTTTTATCTGTTCCTTCAACGTCTTTATAAGGGACACTCTTGAGTGCCCCCTTACCCTATTTTGGGCTGTACGTTTGCTTGCTTGGTTGAGACAAGGCCTCACTGTATAGTTCATGCAGACCTTGAGCTCACTATGTAGCCCAGGCTGGCCTCAAATCCAGGGTGATCCTCCTGCCTCAGTCCCCCCTCCCCGGTTGGGGTTATCAGGCATGTGCCACCACGACCGGCTTCTGTCTGGGGCTTTACATACCAGTCTTGTTTCCTTTAATCTGAACAACCTTGTGTGTGGATATTATGATTATGCATTTAAGAGATTAAAAGAGAAGGTAAAGTGACTTGTCTGTCTTCAGACAAGCTAGTTAGCTAGAGTGAAGACAGGTTACTGACAGGTTAAAGGTGAAGTTACTGACACAGTAGTCCCCATCAATAGACGTGGAAATAAACTCGTGCATAGATGTACATTTGATCTGTGATAGAGAAAACCTTACAAATCTGTGGGGGAAATGAAGAGATTCAGCGGATAATACATGATAACAAATAGGACCCTCTTGAAATGTGTCTGTGTTGTGCGCTGTTGTTTTTGGGGGTTGGAATACGTAGTCCCTACCTCCAGGCAAAAGGCCAGAGAATCTCTGTTGCACTGCAGAATTGTGTGTACTTTAAAATAATATTAATGTAATGTAATAAAGATTTTTGTTCATTCAATATTGGATGGAGATTCAATGCTGCCAAAATAGACAAGTTTCCTGCCCTCACGGGGCTGACAGTCCCAAATAAACTAATTAAATTTAAACGACAACGATGGTAAGTACAGCAAAAGAAAGAATGTACTGTCTGCAGGGTAGTAGGAGGTAGCAAAGTGAAGAGGGTGCCGGTGGGCAGAGGAGACAGGTGGTGGTAGGAGGGGGCATCTCCCAAGACACTGCAGACTGCATGACAGCCGTGCAAGAGCAAAAGGCAGCCACTTAAAGGATAACTAGGGAAAGGACTGGGAAGTGAAACTTAATTTTGAAAACTGTCCTGAGGCTGGCAGACTAGAGAAAGAAGGAGAAATGGCTAGAATGGGAGAGAAGAGTCCAGCTAGGAGTAGCTGTTGTCTTTCAAGAAAGAGAGACGATGGTAGCCTAGACTAGGACTGAGATGGATGGACTCAGGGAAATTTAAGAGGTAAAATCAACAGAACTGTTGATGGATTAAAGAGGGTCAGGGTAATGCTTAGATTCCCGAACGTAGAACCACACAGTTGGTGGACCATGCCTGACAGAAGAATGCACTACCGCGCAGCCTTCTGCACCCTCCCCTACCCAGCTGGTCAGGATGTGATGTCAAGTGTACAGTTAGTCACAGAACTGAAGGAAATGGTATGGTATATCAAACATCTCTCGTGATATGATGTGTGTGGGGTGTTCTCCCACATCATCCTGAATTATGGACTTCATACCTGCCAGCCACACTGTGCAATACAACAGGGTCCATCTAAGCCAGGGAAGGGAAATACAATAGTCCAGCCTGGGTAGAGACTTCTCAGCAAGACAGGCCAGTGCAGATTAGAAAAATAGTCACTTCCAATCATTCCCCAAAACTGCTCAAGTACTTCTGTCCATAAATGTAGGTTTTTGATCAGAAGAAGAGATCAACATTAACAATAATAATCTTTTTTACCTGAATGTAAACTAAGGAAAGTTAAAAACGCATGGAGCCTGCACTTACTTTTTTTTATCATCTTGTTGCATTTACTTTTCAATCAAAATAATTCAATTATTAAGTCCCAGGAAGGAACAAAATGTACTTGTAAAACACAAATTATTTATTTTATTGATTATGAGAGACCACCAATGAGGAATTACCATTGCTTTTCTTTCTTTCTTTTTTTTTTTTTTTTTTTTTTTTTTTTTTTTTTTTTTTGTCTTTTTGAGGCAGGGTCTTGCTATGCAGTTCAGGCTGGCCTTGAGCTCGCTTTGTAGCCCAGGCTGGTCTTGAACTCCCAGCGATCCTCCTGCCTCAGCCTCCAGAGTGCTGGGATTAAAGGTGTGCACCACTACGCCCTGCTAACATTGCTTTTAAGCTACCTTTATTCTGTGGATATATTTGAGAAGTAATAACAAAGAATCTTTATAAACCCTCCATTTAAAATTAAGCCCAGGTGGACACATATCACTCGCTAGGTCACTGATCAAAAGGTAAAGAAAAAAATTTTTAAACATTTCTTCTAGAAGCAGTTTACCTTTATATTGCTCAGGAATTGAGAGACAACTTGAAATTTCTATTTTTTGTTCTACTGGCTTATAGCTTTTTCAGTTCTAATGGAACTTCTGGTTTTAAATTACTTATCTAGTCTGTGGTTTTTGTTTTTATTTACTTATATTATACCACTTAGATTCTATATTCTGGATTCTGAGACAATTTTTTTAAAGTTTTTTTCTTCTTGATTTATTTTATCTACCTAAAGCAGTGTTTCCACAAAACAGTCCATGAAGTACTAGTGCGTCAATATGTTCTGAGAAAAAAGAATTTTCAAAGTCAACTATGTTTTAGGAATTATGCATATATTTGAAAATCACAGCAACATTTTACCTAAATTTTCTGAGAAATCTTACAATAATGAGACCTGTCCTAGCCTTGTTTAATTCATTATTTCTCAGACTTATTTGAACATGAAAGAAAACTTGAGTTTTAGAAATAGCATTTAACTTTCTGTAACCAGAGTTATTACCCCTACCACCTCCCCTCTGCCCGCCTAATCACTCCCTTGATTCAGTAGACTTGGTCTAAATTGCTTCTGACACTAAAAATACCAAAAGTTCAGATCATCAGTACTGAAGTCATGTTTAAAACCACGGAGTCTGGGGCCGGGTGTAGTGGCACACGCCTGTAATCCTAGCACTTGGGAGGCTGAGGCAGGAGGATGATTGCGAGTTCGATACAAGCCTGGGCCACAAAGTGAGCTCAAATTCAGCCTGAGCTGCATAGTGAGACCCTGTCTCAAAAAGACAAAAAACAAAAAAAAAAAACAAAAAGCCTCAGAGTCTGGGGTTGATTATACAAAGAAGAACACACACACACACACACACACACACACACACACACACACACATATGTGCTTTTTAAAAAGTGGCAGCAGGGTTAATAAGTACCCATGCCCCTTGAAAGCAGTGGTAGCCATTACGTGCCTTTTCAACCATGCATTACATGCCAGAGTAACTCGAAAGTATGAGAGGACCATTAGCACTGCTTCGGTGACCAAACATTTCTGTCTCCTCTCCAAATTGATTTGCTAGTTACTTTCGGAACCTATATTCAGACTGTTACAGTTGAGTGAGCCAAAAATAGTTTAGGTTCTTATGTAGACAAGGAGACAAGGAAAGAATTGGCAAGTGTACACCTCGTAGTAGGTAGTAAGTGGCTATATTTATTGAAAATCATGACATGACGGCAGCAGGAACAGGGAGAAGGGTGAAGGGAAAAGGGTCTCAAGTGCAAAGGGGAAAGAAAAGGGGTCCAGTGTGAAAAGAAAAAAAGGGGGCCTCGATAACTCGGGCTTCCGGTACTTGTAGAGTCAGACGCCAACGATCCAAAATGCCTCGCACCGTCTCGCTTGCTGATGTCAGCAATCTGCTCGAGCTCCTAAACTTAAACCCGGATAATCACTAGGGTGGTGTGGTGTTTACAGCTGATCGAAGAGAAGGGAGTGACTCAGCTCCTTTGTTCCTAACTGTATTATTCCCCCCTGAGAGCACTGGTCCCTGAAAACCTTTGGAGGGAGTTGAGACAGGAAGTTCCATGTTCTGTAGCAACTTGCGGCTGCATGGGATGTTGGCCCTACTTACTTGGAGAGCAAAGAACCCTCGCCCTGACTGTTCTAGTTTAGGGGAGCTAGGCCCATCCTCTGAAGATTTCTTGATAAACTGTGGATGTGGAAGCAGGTTTTGATCTTGAATTATGGTCACCAGCAGTAGTTTGATGGCATTTTAGATCTATTGACAAGGGAATATATTCTTCTTTAAGGGACTAACACAGCCCCTTTGTTTTAGCTGACAGACCTCTACTCTGGTGCGATGTGCACGGCCATTGCTGCCCATGAGTCTCTCTGGTCTTGAAGGAAGACAACACTGTGGGCAAGTTCGTTTGGCTCTCTGTCAGTACTTAGGTGGCGTGGGTTTCATTTGCATGATCGCTTGGGTTTTGGTAACCTCTAGGTGAGAATGAACAAACTTTACCAAGAGAGTGGGGCATGTATGAACAAAGCATGAGCACCAGAAAGGAAAGACAGACTGGGGAAGGAGCCACATCAGACACTGTCCTTAAGGGATTGGAAGAGCACTCATACCCAGTTGGCTGCTAGATCTGTCTACTGGAGTAGCTAGCAATTATGAGCAGCAGGCATGGATTGGAGCTCCCTTGTATGTTTAACCTATATTGCCATTACTTTTCCAACTCTGGTTATAGGTGTTCAAGACTAGGTTACAGAGAGACCTGCATCAGCCAAAATTTACCTCTTGCTGTCTCTCAAGGTCAGTTAAGTCCCTTCAGGTATTACTTTTGGAACCATGTATAGAGCCTTTCATCTCCTCCATCAGTGTCAGCCACCAGGATGGGTCACAGTCTTGCTTGACCATCTGGCTTCCTGTGACAGTATGGAAGACTTTTTCCCTTTCTGGCACATTGTGTTGGTTGGTTCCTGTTCTCTGGGGTCCAACAACCCCCTTGTTGGAGAGCAAGGGGGTTGGGTGACTCACCAAAGTTGTAGGATCATATAGAGGCTCCCTTAGGTCCTGGGTTCTTGTTGACCTTGGGGGGGGCGGGCAGGGCCAAAATAATGGCTACCTTTTAAGCCAGTTACCTTAACTTTGGTCTCCAAGCCTTAGTTGTTGAACACCTAAATGTCAATTGCACCAGTATTGAAGTAGGAGCAGAGAGTTATTATATA
>NW_004955420.1:23439559-23441498 GCF_000276665.1 Chinchilla lanigera | reverse complement strand
TTAGCTCAGCGGCAAAAGCGCCTGCCTGGCACGCGCAAGGTCGTGAGTTCGGTTCCCGGTACCGGAGAAAAACCAAAAAAAAAAAAAAAAGACTGGAATAAATGTTTCCAGGCAGCTGCTCCTTTATTCACCAAGAGGAGTCTTGTCCAGCAGTTTTGTCAAGCCCAAGGGGTCCCCATTTAGTTATTTTAACAGAATATTTTTATTTTTAGATGACCTAGGAGAACTGGATCATAACAATGAACACCTCACTTTGGACCAGCAAAAGACTCCCAAGTTATTGTACCCAGACAACAGCAGGCATTACATTTGTAAAACCAGTCTTGACAGGCTGGGTAGAGGCATGTTCCTTAACTCTAGTGACACTTATTTTATCAATAAGCCAACTTAAGTTGTAAACATAAATATTTTAACCTAGATAAACTGTTTTCCATGGAAATCTCAAAAAAAAGGCAAAAAAAAGAAAAAATTATTGAGCTCAAGCAAAACAGCCATAGGTATTATGACCAGTCATTAGCACAAATTAGGCAGATGAACAAACACACAGAAGGCAACTATTTATAAACCAGAGACCACTCACATGTATTTGGCCGTGGCCCTTTTTATGAATCAGGTGCAACTATTATTTCATTTTTTAATTTTTAAAACAATTATTTATTTTTATTCTATTTTATTTTTATTTCATTTTATTTTTGGTACCAGGAATTGAACTCAGGGCCTCATCATTATTTTAGTAAGTGTAATAAACAGGACAGTAGTGAGACTCTTCACATTTGATCCCTCTGTTTCACCAGAGTGGCTGGTGTTTTCTCTCCTGAAAAGGAACTTGGGGTTGCCTATTGGTTCACAGGTGTATGAAGTTTGTGGTCCTTCTTTGTCTTTTGCTGTCTCACACAGTTCGAGTTTTACCTTGGAGAGGTGAATCCAACTATCTAGTTCTTGTATCTTAATGATAAAAGAAGTGGTTAATAAGGTTGTGAAATTTTGTATTAGGTAATATTTTCCTGATGGCTCTTCCACAGGCTGAGTCTGAGTGTCTCTGAGGCTGAAATAAGGAATTTAACCAATCCCTTTAAAATAAGTATGCAGGTTTTCTGACTTCTGTTATGGAAAAAGAATTTTCAGGATGAGTCAGTAAAAGAGGCGTGGGAAAGATTCATCAGAGGTAGATAGGTACAGGACACACTAATACTCCAGAGAGGGAGTGTGGGTGCTCAAAGAAATGAGGCACGATACAGTTGGGAGCTGGGGATCTTTTACATGTTTGGGAGGTGGAAATCCATGGAATTTACTAATCTATATTCTTGGTTTTAGCCTTAGTTTTAGTGGATGGGAGAGAATGTCTCACCCCTAATGAAATAATGGTCTCATCCTAGGGGAAATGCCAACAAGGAGGTCCCTTCATCCATGAAAGAGGACCTTTGACAAGAAAAAGGGAATGGGCAGAACCATTTTTAGCAAATGAGAGTGGCCCAGGTTTTTTGTTTGGGGAGAAAGAAAAAAGTAAATAAACTTGGGCTTGTATTGCAAGGCTGTAGTTTCTCTTTAAAGTACAATTTTTAAAATTTTGTTTCCCTTCTCTCCTTCCTTTACCCAGTTCTCATTTGTACTCTACTTCTCATGGTTATTGAACACTACATAAGCTTCATCAATCAATTGGCTTATTTCGGTTGGTTTGCAAGCCCTGTGGGAGTTTTTTGGAGCTTTTTTCCTAATACCTGGAGCTGACTGACTGATAAAATATTGCCTTAGGATAATCTGAACCTCTCTAGACTCAGAGTCTAAATTAGCGCATTTACAGAGGGCTTTTTCAAGCCAAAGCTGAAAAGCAACTGGCTTCTCACTGGGGCCTACACTCACAGACCTGAGCTTATTGGTTCGCAGGTTGGGGCGTCCCTTGTTACACTGTTACGGCAGAAATTCCCCTGGCACAAATTGG
>NW_004955420.1:23390981-23439204 GCF_000276665.1 Chinchilla lanigera | reverse complement strand
ACCTAGGCCTAGGCGCTCCCTTATCTTGGGGAGATATTCCTGGGCAGTGTTGACCTGGGGAATTAGCTCTTACACTGTCCCGGGAGGCTTCCCAAGGCACCATGTAGGCTTTTACCAAAACTATTTTATCTGAAATAATATGCTAAGATTCATTGCCCCCTACAACATAGCAGCTAAGATGGCCATGATATTGCACTTTTGCTGAGCTTCTGTACCCACTATGTTACAGTTCCCCTCAGGCCCTTCCTGAGACCCAAGGAATGCCATAGTCAGCTGATTATCAGAGGGTGAAGATGCAGAAGTTTTGTCATTGGCCTGCTTTATGCCCTTTATAATCCTTTTCCTTTGTACTGTGGTGCAACAAGACATGAGGAAGAACTGGACGTCCTCCCAGGTCAGATCAAAAGCGACCCTTAGGGCTTGGAAACACCAGCAAACTTTCCAGGATCCTCAGAGTATCTGCTCAATTTCTCCTTGCACTGTCGAATATCTGTGACTGAAAAGAGAACTGCCACACAGACTTACCACAAGTGCCTGCCACTTCTCTGAGGAGAGAGCGGTGGCGGGCTCAGATGTAGGGTTCCCTGAGTCCAAGGCCCTATGGTAAATAGACCCAGACCTCGTATGGGGAGGACTCAGGAGATGGCCCTTAATCCCTGAGCAGATTGCTGAGGAAGTAGCCAGTGGGGAAGAGCAGCTACAGGAGGGCATCCTTAACATCAGCTCCTGAGAGATGATAACTTCTAGGGCAAAGATCAGGCCCCTGGGAGAGGGCCATAAAGGCTTGAATGTGAGCCATTTGTCTTGCTCCTTAGAGATATAATTGAAATATGGTATTATATTTCAGGCTGCCAAGGGTAGCCATCTTTCATTTTCCCTAAGTGGATACATAGGCCATTTGTTACTACCCAGAGATATAAGACGACCTTTAAGGGTGAATGTGGGACTCATCCCACTGGTGAAGAAGACCACTGAGTGGAGACTCAGAAGGAACAGATTTTGTTCCTCCCATCTGTACAGGAGGAACAAAAATTAGGTCTAGGTTTAGCATTCCAGGCTTTAACCTGGTCAAGCTCCACTTCCCTCCAGGGGTTTAACCTGACAGAGCATTTCCTTCCAGGGGTTGAACCTGATAAGGTTGAATTTCCTTTTAAGCTCCCCCAGGGTTTTATAACCTGGCTAGGCTGAATTCTTCTAGAGCTATCCGGAGTTTAACCTGATTACGCTGAATTCCTTGGGACAGGACACCTCCAGCCCCACGCGACTACTGGTGCTACTTCCTTGGACTCATTGGATTTTCCCAATAAACAGCACATCTTCTGGTTGAAGAGCCCAGGAGAAGACATTGGCTAAATATCCCTTAGCCAATTAAAAGGGAATGAGACCCATCCCCTAGCAAAAACTCCACTCATTAGATTAAGCCATAAAACACACATGTGGTGACAGAATCTCAAAAGTCAAGCGCGGTGCCCTTTTAGACAGCAGTATAAACTTAAAGCCACAGTTACTGCAGTGAAAGCAAGACAGAGTAAAGAGGAAGGAAAATGAGTATCAGCAAGCTACCCCAGGAAGCAACCACTGTGGGTGGGCTTCTAGGACCCAGATTAGATCAGTCAGCTAGGGCTGGCACCGCCTCTCACTGGCTCACACGGAAGTGGCAGCAGAAGGTTTAAATGGACCAGTTCCTCTCTTCCCTTGTGTGAGGACATTGTATCTCTTAACCCTGTTTCTGAGTTATACAGAACCAACAACTAAACTAATGAAACACACCAATGCCTGGAAGCCTGAAGTGGGAGACAATCAGAAGAGTAGAAGGAAAGTTACTAAATCCTGTGGAAGGGGGCTGGGGATTTAGCTCAGCGGCACAGCGCCTGCCTGGCAAGCGCAAGGTCGTGAGTTCGATTCCTGGTACCAGAAAAAAAAAAAAAAAAAGAAAAGAAAACCTATGGAAAGGAAGTGCTCCACGTGAGTACGTGACCCACAGGGAATCACAAACTCCCTTGGCACTAAACCCACACTCAGGGTGAGCTGCCTAGTACTCCACAGAGAAAAGCAACACTTTGGGTGGCCAGGTTCGTCTCTCCTAGTCCCCTGCTGTGGGCAGCTACACCCAAGCATCTGTCTACTGTCAAGGGGAGCCCTTCCCCTTGCTCTTCTCAGCTTATGCCTATCCTTGCTGAGACACCAGCACGATGGATTTTCCACATTGTGAGGATCAACAGCAGAATTTAAGCCCAACAGACGGCCCCCATAAGGACAGAAGCCTTTTTCGTCCCACAACCTAGTCTTCTCCACATGGTGATTGTTCTGCTTCTCCTTCCGGGAACCCAGTTTTTGTCCAGAAAGGAGAAGAGAGACAGGGTCTCCCAGTGGAGTGGGGTGACGTTCCTTGCTGGCTGGGTTGCCTGGTTGCCCACTTCTGCCCAGGTCTCCGAAGGTCTCTGGGTTGCTGATGCCTCTAGGGTCTGGTGAGTTCTCCCAAGGTTTGCTGGAGTCCTTCCTGCTGGCTCAGCAGATGTTACACTGAATGGGCCCCAGATAGTGTAGGTTCCTGTGTATGACAAGGAACGGATACCAAGCGTACACCTCGTAGTAGGTAGTAAGTGGCTACATTTACTGAAAATCATGGGACGACGGCAGCAGGAACAGGCAGAAAGGTGAAGGGAAAAGAGTCTCAAGTGCAAAGGGGAAAGAAAAGGGGTCCAGTGTGAAAAGAAAGAAAGGGGGCCTCGATAACTCGGGCTTCCGGTACTTTAGAGTCAGACGCCACTCATCCAAAATGCCTCCCGCTGTCTCGCTTGCTGATGTCAGCAATCTGCTCAAGCGCGTAAACTTAAACCCGGATAATCACTAGGGTGGTGTGGTGTTTACAGTTGATTGAAGGGAAGGGAGTGACTCAGCTCCTTTGTTCCTAACTGTACTACAAGCAGTTAGACCACAGAGCGGGTTATTCCTCTGGAACATTCCTTTGTCACCAGTTACGCTTGTCAGTGGAACTGGCTAATGCCACTGGACACTAGTATGCAAAGCTAGAGCTGGGTTGTGGCCTGTGACCTTTTCGTGTTATTGCGGTCATCAAGTCCCCAGGGAAGAGCCTAGGGGAGGAAGGTGGAAGGAGGCTGGCTCTGTGCAGAAGGAACCCTCCGCTTTTCCCTCTGCTGTGCTGTGGCTCAGATAGGATAAACGCAGGAGGAGCTGAGGTGGCGCTGTTAGCCGGGCGTTTTGTTATTCCTAGACGGTTATTGTGATGGGCATGGAAAGCTGGACACTCACAGCCACACACCTCTTCCGAGCATCCTGATGGTTGGTTTCTCCTTCTCTTAAGCTACTCAGCCCACCACTTCTATTGCTCCTTTTCCTGTCCCACGTCTCCCTCTTTCCAGGCATATACTCTATCCCTGTGGTTTCTGAGTATCAATGAAAGAAAAAAGAAAAATAAATTCTTTCTTAACTCTTTTGAAGCCAAATAAAATGGGCTAGAGAAGAAGGCAGGAAAGAAGGTGGATGAAAAGAGCTGTCGTGCAAGAGGGGCACTTTTTTAGTATAGTTTTCCCAGTCGAGATTATATAATCTTGTACGTGATGGAATATGAGCAACGAGGGATCAATATCCAGAGGCAGACAAAAACAGACTAGCAGAAGAATGGCGCACGGTGGCACACTTCTGTAATCCCAGTACTTGGGAGGCAGAGGCAGGAAGATCTCCATGAGTTTGAGGCCAACCTGGGCTATATGG
This sequence comes from Chinchilla lanigera, assembly GCF_000276665.1. Classification (NCBI taxonomy): domain Eukaryota; kingdom Metazoa; phylum Chordata; class Mammalia; order Rodentia; family Chinchillidae; genus Chinchilla; species Chinchilla lanigera. The sequence goes on along the minus strand of NW_004955420.1, from coordinate 23,435,469 downwards.
TGAGTTCAAGGTCAGCCTGAATTACCAAGTGAGACCCTGCCTCAATACCCGCCCCCCCATCTTAGTTTCTTTTCTCATTGCTGAGACAAAATACTTGACACCCAAAGTTGAAGGAGGAGAGGTTTATTTAGCTCGGTTTGTAGAGGTTTCAGTCCATAATCAGCTGGCTCGAACGCAGGGTGGCACATGGCAGATGAGCAACAGTTCATGGCGGCAGAAGACAGCAAAAGCAATGAGAGAAACAGCAGAGATAAGCCTCTTTCTGTCCCTTATAGTGCATGCAGACTACCTGTCCTAGGGCAGGTGTAGCACTCACTCCCTTAATCCCAGCATTGGACCATGAATCAGTCACAAACTGTAGATTCAGCCACCTCTGAAAAGCCTGACCCCCATGACCACATGAGGCTTTGGGGGGGGACAGCCAGACACAGACCATAACACCCCCCCAAAATGTTGCCACATAGTTATCTGTTTATGTACCACAAAGCACTAGAATAAGGTATCAAGAAATATAGCCTTTAGGTATAAGATGGGTATAAGGTGGGTGTCAAGGAATAAATCCTTCAAGACCATGTGAGTGCTGGAATCCACTGAGTATTAGAAGGCAACAAGAAAGTACATAGCCGTAAAGAAGGGTAAATCTGTGTCAATTGTAGGAAAATGGACGCACCTCGAGACCATCATGTTAAGTGAAATAAATCAGCCACACAAGCTTGAATAATGCATACCCTGTCTTACATGAGGAAACTCAAAGTATAAATAAAGAGCTAAAGAAAAGATAGGCGATAGGGAATAGAGAGACAGAGCTTTGATAAATGAAAAGGGAATCTTGTGACGGAGGGAGGTCGAGAAAGGGGAACAAGAATTAAGATGTGTTCTGTCCATGTACCTATTCCCACCGTGGATGTAATCAATATGTACCACAAACATGTGCTAATAAAAAAAAAAATGCTTAAACCCAATCAGGGCACATAGCAAGAGACACAGTAAATACTCAAGCTGAAAAAGCCGAGCTGCTTCCTTAAGATTGCATATAATTCACAGTACCTACCTGGTTATTTATCATTAATTCATGACTAGCTATGCTTTATTAATAAGGTGAAGAGGAGAAATGTGACTGCAAAATTTGTCTCTGACATCACCAGGTAAGTTAAGGACAGATGTGAGTGAAAGAAAGACATTCAGTACAGATAGAGAGGTTTACAGTGATATTAAAAAGATCAGAGAACCCTGTAAAGTGGTGGGCAGGGCTGAGTTTGCACGCACATTTGAGAAAATTTTTCATGGGGATGGAAACTAGAATTTTTTGTTGGTGGGAGAGGGTCTCACTATGTAGCCCAGGCTGGCCTCAAACTCACAGTGATCGTCCTGCCTCAGCCTCCTAAGTGCTGGGATTACAGGCACAGGCCAACACACCAGGCCAGAAACTAGCAGAGAGGCCAGATCCCTGATTTGGTTCACATCATCAACTTCTCTGATTTTCTACCCAGCCAGGCTCACCTTCGCTGGCCCAGGAACACAGAGCTCACACCGCACCCCCCCCAAGTGCCCCTTGTTTCCTTGCTATGCAGGACACTTCCCCGGCCCAGACCCCAGCCCTGGCATTCCTCTCACAGGGTCCCTGCACTGGGACAGGGGACACTTTCACCATCGATTGCTCAGGCTTTGGCTAGCATGGGTGTGTTCTGTTGCCTCCCAAATAGGCATTGCTAGAAAGGCCTTTGGTCTGGCTAGAAAGCACAGCATCACATCCACGCCAACATCTCCTTCATCCCATCTGCTGTACCAGAAGTGGTGAATCCTGACCCAACATTTCTATGGACCAGTGGTGAGCATTGGGTCCTGTAACTGGATTCTGCAAAATAAGAGACAAAAAATTCAAGGGACTTGAGTAGACACTTCTCCAAAGAAGATATATGTATAGCCAATAAGCACAAGAAGAGATGCTCAGTGTCACTTACCATTGAAGAAACAGCTGGGCATGGTGGGGCACACCCACGTGAGGCTGAGGCAGGAGGATCACTGTGTTTAAGGCTGCCTGAGCTACCCAGTGAGTTCAAGGCCACTCTGAACTATATAATGAGACCCTATCTCAAAAGACAAAGAAAGAAAGAAAGAAAGAAAGAAAGAAAGAAAGAAAGAAAGAAAGAAAGAAAGAAAGAAAAGAAACAGATCAATACCACAACACTACCTCATACCCTTTAGGATGACCACCACTTAAACAAAAAACAAAATAAAATAATAAGTGCTGGGAGGATATGATAACTTGGAACTGTTGTGCACTGTTGCTAGGGATGTAAACGATGCTGCCGCTGTAAAAGAGTTTGCTGGCTCTTTAAAGTTAAAAATAGAGTTACTATATAACTCAGTAATTCCTCTTCTGGATACACACTCAAAAGAACTGAAAGTAGGATCTCAAAGAGATATTTGTGCACATGTTCATAGCAGAAGTTTTCATAAGAGTTAAAACACGGGAGCAATCCAAGTGTCCATTGACAAATGAATGGGTAGACCAAATGTGGCATATATATATACATATATATATACACACACACACACACACGCACACACACAATGAAATACTACTCAGCCTTAAAGAAGGGAATTGTGATCTATGCTACAACATGGATAGATGCTGAGGATGTTGTACTGAGTGAGATAAGTCAGTCACAAAAAGACACTAAATGACTCCCTTCCCTTGAGGTACTTGGGCTAGTCACAAGTAGTGAAATAGAAATTAGAAAGGTATTAGGGAGAGGAAGAATAGGGAGTTATTGTTTCATGTTTATTTACTGTTTACTTGTTTAATATTTACTGTTTAAATGTAGAGTTTCAGTTTAGCCAGACAAAGAGTTGTGGTGATGGGTGGTGGTGACAGTTGCACAGCAAACAGTACGAGTTCACTCCACGCTGCTGAACACTTAAAATGCTTCATGTAGTAAATTCTGTGATTTGTGTTCACAATAAAAATTGGAGAACTACTTTTTAAAAGGTTTTTTTAGAGACTCATTCTACGGGGTGAGGAGACGTGCCAGGGAATGTTGTAAGACATCCCTGCAGGGAAAGTGTGTTTCTCTTTGGAATACCAGCCTGGATTCATTTGACTTACATTTTCCAGTAACTTATGATTAAAAATCCTAACTGCCACATGGAACAGCCTGGAAAGTGACTAAGGAGTGGATGGAAGCGTTGGACCCGCCTTCTCGGAATTAATGATCCTGGAAACAGATTGCTTTGTGAGTGCGGGTCAGCCTCCTAAGGGACCCCCTGCTCTTCCTCTCTGCCTGCCCTTCCTGGCCTCTGTTGTCGCTGTCATTGGAGCACCAGGCAGATGCTCATCTGTAAGTCCTGCTCAGGAGCTTCTCTTGGTCCCAGAAACCCTAGGCTCCCATTCCTGTCCAAACCTCAGCCTCATGGCCCAACTTCTAAACCAGGTCTGCTATGCGCTTCCAGCCCAGACCTGGACAGCTTCCCTGCTTGTGCTCACGCTTGCTGTCAGCTCCTTTCAGCCCCACCATGCGCCTTGGCTCCCTGGTTCCCCAGATTCAAGTTCCTGAAGCACTTTCTTAATGGAATCACCTCCCACCTTAAAAAAAAAAAAAAAAAAAAAAAAAACCTTTGCAGAAAGTATTATATTACAGTCAAAAACCGCTGGGTGGAGCTGGGGTGTGGTGTTACACCGCAGCACTAGGGAGGCTGAGGCAGGAGGATCACTGCAAGTTCAAGGCAGGCCTAGGCTACATAATGAGTTCAAGGACAGTCTGGACTACATAGAGGACCCTGTATCAAAAAACAAAACAAAAAAACACTTAAGGTTGAGTGTCTTCTTGCAGAAATTTCTCATTACCAAAATAGGGGTGTGTGTGTGTGTGTGTTAATTGTATCAGACATGTGCAAGTAAGGGGAGGAGAAAAGAGGGACCACATCTATTAGAAGAAATTACACCTCAGTAGAGATTAACCTTCTAAATCCAGCTCTCCTGGGTTTAAGTCTCAGGAATTAACAATGTCCCAGAACAAGGCCTCTCTTGTTTCAAGACTGAAGCCTTTTGTCACAGCCCAGCATATGACTCATTCATCATTAAGCCTTAGAGTGTTAACCTAAACCTGCACTGCCGTTCACGGTGTGTGCCGCCGAGAAGCTGCTCTCCCCTCCCCACCCACGTGAGGAAAGGAACGATAGGCCGGGGACGTGCGTTTCAAAATGGCGTCTGCCTGACATGGGAGACACAAATGCCCCCAGTGAAGCTGGAATGCACTCCTCCCCTGCCCAGACCTTACAGGTTTGCAAATCTTTTTCTCTTGACTGGTCCCTGCACTGAAACCGAAAGGTTAACGTGGATCTTTAAAAACTAATCAGTTGGGGACTGGGAATTTAGCTCAGTGTTGTAGTGCCTGCCTGGCAAGCGTGAGGTCACGAGTTTAATTCCTGGTACTCAAAAAAAAAAAAAAAAGGTAAAATAAAATAAAATGCTTTTTTTTTTTCCAGTGTCATCATGCCGAGCATGGAAACTTCCACCCCCAGCTCTGGCACCAAGGAGATTTCAACAGAACCAGATTTTCCACATTTCCTGGGCCCGCTGATAGACCAAGGCCTGGCTAAACATTTCCTGGCTGTTGTTCCCTTTTGTTATAAACGGAAATGCTGCTGCGCAAAGCGGGTGGAGCAGGCTAGCTCCCCTCCAACTTGGCCAAATTGTGAATAAACTCAGTTTTTCATTTTTACAGGCTTTTCTCGTACTGTTGATGATGGGCGTGCAGATGAGGCCAGACAGTCAGGGATTCCCAGATTCTGGCCTCTGGCTGGACGCTGGTGGCACTGCTGGCTGCCTGGGGCAAGGAGAGGCTCCACTCTACTTCTCTCTGGATGTGAGCAGTGGTATGATTTGTTGGACACCTGAAGTCTAGAATGTTTAAGATCTGGTCTCCCCAGGCTGTTCTCGAACTTGTGGGCTTAAGTGAAATACCCCACTGCCCCACTCCCCACTCCCACCCAAGTACCTAGGATTACAAGTGTGTGCCAACACACCTGACGTCTACTATTTTCCTTCTGAAACCTACATTTCCAAGGTCATGCTGGTCCAGGAGTGAGAGAGCCATAGAATTTTTCACCAAGCAATATTTCTATTCTTCATGGCTGCTACTCCCCCTTGAACAACTTCTCCTCCTCTTCTTTCTTCTTCCTTTTCTTCTTTTAGTTTTTTGAGATAGGGTCTCACTGTCCAGGCTTATCTTGAACTCACTACGTAGTACTTGTTAGCCTCGAACTCACAGCGATCCTCCTGTTTCAGCCTCTTGAGTGCTGGGATCACAGACATGTACCACCATGCCTGGCTTCTTCCCTTGAACTTCTGTAGCTCCTTCTGGCCACTGCAGATGTCCAAATGGCAGCCATGTTGCGAAGATCCACCTGAGGGGTCACTACTGTCTCTGCCCGCCGAGCCTGCCGCAGGAGCCTGTACTCTCAGAGCAGCACCACTGCAGGGCTGAGTCCTGCACCTGCCCCCAGCTGGGTACTGGGTCAACAGGACCAGCTGTGACTTGTTCTTTCCTTGCAGTCTCTTCTTTTGGAACTCAGAAGTCTGCAGGAGTCTCAAGTGTTGAGTCAGAAACACTCTGCGATATTCTGAATCACTCCTTTCCCTCTGGCCCATTCTCCTTTTGGGCCTGCCTCCCAAGGAAGTCTTGACATTCATTTCTCCCCCTCGCCAGACCTGCAAGCAGGTCCAAAATGTGCCCAAGACCCAGTGGACACACAACCTACGCTCAGAGGGGGAACCTGGCACTCACTAAATCACAGCATTGGTTATTATTTTGGCGATTCCTCAAGTCCCAGCTTTCTGTGGGCCATCAGAGAGAACTCAGTAATAGCAAGAATAACAACCAGCCTTCATGGAGTTACTGACAGGTAGCTGGTTTTCCACTAAGTGTGCTGTGTGAATGAACACACCAATCCTTACATAACCCTATGAGGTAGGGACTATACTATGTTTTGGGATTTGAAATTTTTCAGATTTTTAAAGGGTAATAACTGCATGGGTTGTATGGTTGGTTCCCAGTCAAACTCTCGCCGAGGTTTGGTCCCTGGTATAACCATGCTGAGTAGTGACACCTTTGCTCTCATGAAAGGATTAATGTAGTTCCCACAAGAGTGGGCTCCTTATCTTGACAGTTGGTTGTTGTAAAACATTTATTGCCTTTTATTCTGTCCTCTTTGGCACACACTTGCTTCTTTTCCACTTTTTTTTTTAGACAGGGTCTCACTATGTAGCTCAGGCTGGCTTTGAACTCATGATGATCCACATGCTTCTGCCTCCCCAGTGCTGAAATTACAGGCAAGTGCCACCTTACTCAAATTCTCTTTTACTTTTTGCCATGCATTGAAGCAGCGTGAGGCCCTCACCGGAGGCCAAGACGATGCCAGGGCTCTTGGGCTTCCAGAACCATGAGCTAAATAGACCCCCTTCTTTATCGATTACCCAGTTGCCAATATTTTGTTAGAGCAACAGAAAATGGACTAAGACACTTTCACCATTGTTTTCAGGAGAGTATGTTCCCTGTATTTAACCTGCATAGCCCATTTTTCCCCCATGACCCATCTAGTTTAGGGTTTTTAATTTTGTATTGTTTTGTTTTGTTTTGCTGCTGCTCTACATTCTACTATAGAAACTTTCGGATCCTCTCCCCATACCCTGTCCTGGGATGGTCATCTCATCTGGAAACTCATTATTGGCCTTTGCTGAGTGGCTCATTTACCCAGCTCTTGAGGGGCTCTGAAATTATTTAAGATCAATTTGCATCAGCTGCCAACCTATCTTGCTGTTGATTTCCCTGCTTCTTTTCTACACATTTTCCCCCAATATGTAGTTTTAAATTTTACTTGAACAGAAAAATCTGCAGTTCATCTTTTTTGATACATGGATGAAGATGTCTCTCCTTTTAGAGTAAGAGAAGATATGACGTAACCACAGTGATTTTATGTTCTCCAAAAGCAACATCTGAACATGTGATCCTCACACACAACTCAGTCACGCACAACCTTTGAAACACAAGCTCTCCCACAAAATTAACAGGTACGCTTACTGCTCTTGGTTGCACCCGCTGGAAATTTATGAGAGGACACTTGGTCCTAACGACTTTCCTTTTGTTATCTGGCAGACCTCTGAAAGGCTTTACAAGGTAACTTATGACCTCTTTAGGAAAAGCTGCTGACAGGCAGCCAGCCCTGCCTAGGCCATTTGCACTCTGCAGCACCTCCCTGCCCAACAGCTGCCCAGTACCTTGTGCCTTCATCCACAGTGCTACCTGTGGTCTTCCCACACATTTTCCTTTGCTTTTTTGGTTCCCCAAGCTGTCAGAAGCAGTGTTTGTCCATGTCTCCTGCATTTTCTTTTGACTCCACATTAGTCTGCCATTAGGCTATTTTACCTTACTACCAGCTTTTCCTCCCTAACCCTTCCTTCAGTTCTACTCTAGGATCTGAAGTCACAGACTTTATTTCAAGCAGAAACTCCTTCTTTTCTAATTCTCCCTTTAATAACCATTTTAAATTTGATCATTTAGGGGCACTTGCTCTTCCATACAGTAGGGGAAAATGGTACCATACAAAGGCTTTAGAATCTGGCAGCCCTGGTTGTTTGTGGTACTGGGGATTGGATCCAGGGCTTCCACACTGAGCTACATCTGTCAGCCTTTTTGTGTTTTATTTCAACACAGGGTCTCGCTAAATCAATAAGTTGCCCAGATTTGGCTCTAACTTGCCATCCTCCTGCCTCAGCCTCCCACAGTGCTGAGATTACAGGCGTGCGCCCCATCTAACCCTGGGTTTTAATCTGACTCCCCCACTTGTGAGCTGGGTAACCTTGGACAAGAGGCTTAATGTTCCAAGCTTCAATTTCTTCATTTGTAAAGTGGAACTAATAACGAAGATTAATTATGTTTAAAATATTGCTTTGGAAAAATCATATAAGTTTATAGCAATGAAAAAGCTAAATGCGAAGCACTAGACAGCATCCATTTTTCATGCAGGCTGAGAGCTAAAGTGCAAAATAGACTTCCAAGTGGGAGGCAACAGACATAAAAAATTACAGACTTTCTGACTCAACCCCCTCGTTTTTTAGATGAGAAAAATGAAATAGAAGTGAAATGACAAGTACGGGGTCGTCACAATTCAGCAAAAAACAGGCCTGTGGAAGCAGCCGCCACACTCATCCATGGTGCTCTCATGAGTCCCAGGGGTCTCCTGCTCTCCAGCCCTGAGCTGGCGCCCCCTGCTGCAGTGGAGGTGCCCAACTGCCTTAGTCTCTGGACTTAGGCCAGGCCAAGGGTTCTGTGGATGACTGCCATCCCTCTGGGTGGCCCCCAGTCACCACCTCCTTCTGCTAAATTCTGCTCCTGCCAGGTTGTAGCTCTCTCCCAAATCTGATCTGCCAAGTCCCAGATGACCCAGGCCAGTAGGGGGCCGCTCAGGGTGATCTGAGAATAAACTGAGGAGACAGGTGTTGGTGGCTGTGACTTGCAAAACTACAGCTACTGTCTCCACTATTTGCCTTTGTATCTAAGCACTGTCTGAGCCCAGATGTTTCTCTAGTGGAAACCTAGACCCCTAAAAACCCTACCCATAGGGGCTGGGGATTTAGCTCAGCGGCAAAGCGCCTGCCTGGCAAGCGCAAGGTCGTGAGTTCGGTTCCTGGTACCGGAGAAAAACCAAAAAAAAAAAAAAAAAACCCTACCCACAAGACTCTGTAGCTATAGATTAATGAAAAGAACAAGGAAGGAATAATAGAATTGCATTTATCTGGCTTCGAATCTGGGTTCTGCCAGTTTCTGTCTTGGTGGACCCTAAGCAAGATTTTATTTTTATCCCTCTTCATCTTGGTTTACTTTCTTTCTTCTTTTCTTTCCTTCTTTTTTTTTTTTTTTCAGGTTAAGAGAGTTTTATTGAGGGACTGGGGATTTAGCTCAGTGGCACAGCGCCTGCCTGGCAAGTGCGAGGTAGTGAGTTTGATTCCCTGTAATGGGAAAAAAAAAAAAGAGTTTTATTGAAAATAAGAAGGCTATGTGTGTTAGGCATGGTGGTGCACACCTGTAATCCTAGCACTCCGAAGGCTGAAGCAGGAGGATTGCCATCAGTTTGAGGCCAGCTTGGGCTACACAGGGAGGGCAAGGCCAGCCTAAATCACACAGTGAGACCCAGTCTCAAAAAAACAAAAAAAGAAAAGAGAAAAGGAAGGAAGGAAGGGAAGAAGAAGGAAGGAAGGAAGAAAGGAAGCAAGGAAGGAAGAAGAGCTCCTGAGTGTCCAAGAGAGTGGCTACATAGTTCCTCTATCCAGAGCTAATTATAGATAAACAGAGCACAGGAATTGCTCAGTTGTTTAGTGGCCGCCTGTCACAGGTAGTACTGTGTATTGGGGGTGGGGTTGAGATAGGGTCTCACGGTGCAGTTTAGACTGCCTCGGCCTCAGAGTGCACCACCACACCCAGCTTGTTTTGTGGATTTAAAATGATCAACTGGAATTCAGGCTGTCTAAGCCAGTTTCTTGGGATGTAGGATTTAAAGGAAATGGATTTTAAGGAAAAATTGGTTATTTTGCATTGTAGCTCCTCAGAACTCGGGAGCTTCATGAGGAGTGGCTGCGCCTCCCTTTATGAGGTGGGGTGCGCTGCACTCATGTTGCTTGAGGAAATTCTTTGGACTTTTGTTTTCTTATCCGTGAGGGGTGAGTAAAAACGATGACCTCTCAAAGCAATCATGAGGATATAAATACTGTAGGTGAAGTACCTAGCAAGTACAGGGCACACAGCAATGATTGCACTGGAATTCTCAGCATGGGAACAGCAGGTAACTTCTCTGAGGGCGTCTCACAACTGGCACGAGATCCCAAGCTCTTGTCTCATATCTGCCGAAGGTGCCTGTATCCCCTCTCTCCATCCATGGAGAACTGACAGTCCAGGCATTTAACAAACATTTATATTTTTAAATTTTTGTTTTTATAAGTATATGTTGGTGGTACATAAGGGTCACATTTATTGTGGGGAATTGGTATATGTACATAACACATTCTAATTCTCTTGACATCCCCTCCTCCCTCTTCCTTGCCTCCAACTCTTGGGTGCCTTCCCATTTGTGAAAGATCTCTCTTCCTGTTCCCTGTTATCTTTATTTTGCACTTTGACTTATTTCTATTTTGGGTTTCTCATATAAGAGAAGTCATGTGATATTAAAGCCTTTGTGTCTGATTTATTTCACTTAACATTATCGCCTCAAGGTGCATCCATTTTCCCAAAAATGACTCAAATTTATCCTCCTTTATAGAAGAACAGAACTCTATTATGCGTAAATATCACATTTTCTTTATCCATTTATCTGTTGATGGACACATACAATATGCTGCTTCTAAGACTTAACTGTTATGAGTTGTGTTGCTATAAACATAGGTGTGTATGTATTACTGTAATATGGTATCTTTCAGGAAGATACTCAGAAGGGGAGTAGCTGGGTCGAATGAAGTTTCTAATTTTAATGTTTTGATGACTTTCCATAGTGATTGTACTAGTTTACTCTCCTACCAACAATATAGAAAAGTTCCTTTTCCCCACAGCCTCATCAGTATTTGTTATCTGATTTTTTGATGATAGTCATTTTTTCTGGAGTCAGATGAATTCTGAGTGTTGTTTTAATTTGCATTTTTAAATGGTCAACAAAGCTGAACATTTTTTCATGTATTTATTGGTCATTTCCACAAACATTTATTTTATTTATTTTTGTTTGCTTTAAGACAGGATCTTTCTATGTAGTTTAGGCTGGCCTCAAACTCACAGCAATCATTCTACCTCAGCCTCCTGAGTGCTGGGATTACAGGCATGAACCACCATGCCCAGCAACTGGGGCAAGAGATTAGGGTGTGGCTAACTGGCTGGGAAAGTGGGAATGACCTGTAGATCACACAGTTGCAGGACACATGCACAGAATATTTCCCAAAGCCCTGCACTTCAAACCAATCAGGGAGTATGCACTTCAGTTCTTCTCAGGAGAACTCAATCAGGTTTTTGATAGGGTGCCACAGACCTGACATCAGCCTGAGGAGTGAGAGATAGACAAGATGGCTGTCCTTGAGCTCAGGCCACTGTGCTCTCGCTTTCACAGTGGTCCACATTCACCATGTAGAGTGTACTTTTTCTATTTTTAGTTGGGCCAAACTTGCTCTGCAGAGCATGTTTGTTTTCACACCTTTTTTTTTTTTTTCCCAGTACCAGGAATCAAACTCATGACCTTGTGCTTGCCAGGCAGGCGCTGTGCCACTGAGCTAAATCCCCAACCCCTCTTTTCACCTTTAATAAATGTAAAACCTTGCTACCTTTTTTTCTTGTCTTGACTAATTCTTTGTTCAGGATAGAAAGAACCTAGAAACCACCTCTACAAGGAGACTGCAGCCTCCCAAAACCTTGTAACACAAGAACAAACATTTATTGACTTTCTACTATTATATGCTATATACTGGGGGTCCAAAGAAGAAGATGCTTCCAGAGCTTCAAGACATTACAGAGCCAGAGGGGATATGTACATGAAAGAGATGGGTGGGAATAGTCAGGAAGGGTCTTTTGCACCATGCTAAGCAGTTGGCTTTCATCCCATTAGGCCCATGATTCTTCAAATACGGTCCAGGGCCAGGAGTAACACCCGGGAGCTTATTGTGAATACATATTCTCAAGTCCAGCAACCATGACAGCTGCTGTAGACACTGGGACCCAATGAAAGATTTCAAGTGTAAGAAAGACATGTTCATATTTGTATTTCAAACAAATCGTATAGGTTATGCTGTGAATAATAATCTAGAAAATGCCAAACTAGAGAGCACCAAAAAGACAACCAGATGTGAGTTGGAAGATCTTGATGATGCTACATGGGTGCCAGAGATGCTTCATCATGGCTTTCTCACCTCCAGGAAAGGCTGACTATGGTACCTGAGGCCATTGCCATCCTTCAAACAAGGGCACTTACAGGGTGGATATAATGGTTTGGATCCCAGAGGCCATGTGCTAAAAGCTTGGTTGCCAGTTAGTGGGCTTTGGGGAAGTTGTTGGATCATAAGGGCTCTAACATTGTCAACGGATTAGTCTACTGACGGATTCAGAGTCTGACGGCATTATTGGGAAGTGATAGAAACTTAGGAACTGGGCCCCAGAAGAAGGGAGTGGGCCATGCAAGCATGACCACGGGTCTATATCTAGTCTCCAGCCTCTTCCTCTCTGGCACTCTCTCCCTGCTTCCTTGCTGCTATGGTGAACAACTCTCTGCCATTATGCTCTGCCTCCCCATAGGCTTAAGAGCACTGGAACCAGCCAACCATGAACTGGAACTTCTGAAACCATGAGCCTCTATAAATCTTTCCTCCTTTAAACTGACTTTCTATATTTTGTTATAGCAGCAGAAATCTGTGACACAATAGAGCAGCCTTAGATGGAAAGAAACACTTTTTTTTTTTCTTGAGATGGGGTCTCACTTTGTAGTACAGGCTGGGCTTGAACTCACTATGTAGCACGTAGCCTCAAACTCACACTGATCCTCCTGACTTAGCCTCCCAAGGGCTGGGATTACAGGCATGCACCATCATGCCCAGCTAAGAAACGCTTTTCTGAGGTGAGTTGGGGATATCTATTGTAGAGCTGCAACCAAGACTAAGAGAATGCTAAGGAAAAGCAAACATTTCTAGAAGTGTCTATACTTGATGGCACCTTCCAACAGACCCAAGGCTGTCCTTCAGACATCAAGGCCTCAAAAATCCATCCCAACTGTGTCCTTAGCACAGTCATGAACAGCTCTGCCTCTTCTTAGCCCCTAAAGGCCCAAGTGCTCCTGTGCCTGGACCTTCTGGAATGTCCTGGAATGTCCTGGCTCTAACTGTTCCGCGACCCTTGTAATCCTTAGCCAGAACCAGGTATGTGCCCCAGGCCAGGACAATGCTCATCTGGTGCTACCTCAAGGTTTGTGGAACTAATAGAAGTTGGCCTGGGAGCTGGGATCCTGCAGCTGAATCAGATACTATCACTTCCTGGGGTTCCTGCATCCCGTGTCTGTGCGCTTTGCCCTGCTGAAGATGCTTCACTTCATTATCCTGAAGTCTATTGCTCAACCTTCCCATTCCTGATCCACCAGACTCCAGCCAGTGGGGCAGAACTTAGCAATCCCAAGAAGCCTGAGGAGTCTCAAGTGGCTGCTCACTGTAAACACTGGGTGTTGCAGGGACAATTGTTCCTGGAAGAAATTGTCCCTCCAGTCAGAACAGGGAGTGAGAGAAGAAGACGTGGTGACCATTCTGTTATCATTCCATATTTTTAAAAGTGTTAAAATCTTAGGGTCCAAGTTGCCAGATGTTCTCAACTGCATTTTTTTTTTTTTTTTTGTCTCCAAGGGAAACTGGCAATGTCTAGAGACATTATTGATTTGGGTGAGATATACTCCTGGCATTGAGACATCTTACAGTGCATAAGACAGTCCTCCAAGGAATTATCTACCAAAATGTCAGCAATGCAGGATTGGAAATCCTTGATCTAGGTCATCTCGGGCTCTCAGGTATCCTAACTGACTCCAGAATGGCCCAGGGAAGCAGTTAAAGCCCAAATTCAGAGATCCCATTTCCAGATATTTTCCTGGCTAAGTACCCAAGAATCCTAGAGATAAGTGAACCCAGTAGTCCCAGTAATACCCAGAGAAAGAAGAGAGTGGAGAAAGTCCTTGAGACTCTTACAATGATCTGATAAGTCAGTTGAGAGCTTCTGAACCACCAAGAGAGCCCGCAGTTTAGCTTAGCTTAGCTTAGTTTATCTTAGCTTAGCTAGGTTTAGCTTAGCTTAGCAGAAACATGCACCAAGAGTAAATAAACATGGCAGTCCTAGAGATACCTGGGATATCCCAGAGAATGCAGGGGACAAGTATTCCCAAAGGCCTTAGAAAATGATTTCCCAGTTACTAAAGCTATGTCTAAATAGGGTTGACCCTGTTAGCGTCAACCTGCGCATTCTTGATCCACTGAGACTGTTCTAGAGGAGGGAAGGAGGAGGCAGGCACACCCAGTAGGGCTTGCCCAAGTCCACTGCAACAAGGATCTGTCCTGGGATGAGCTCCAAATGAGAGCAAGTGTAAGCAGGTATGCCCTGTAAGCAAGCTTTCCAGGACTTACCGTTTGTGTGCGACGGAGGGTTGGCCAAAGTGGCACATATGGTAACGTGTGTTCTGTGAGTAACCTGTACACCCTAAGGATTGTGAAGGCAGAAGAGACCCGGTGTCCATTCCAAAAACTGATATGATTTATAAATATTTTATTGTGGTAAGAACACAGGACATGAAACCTACCCTCTTAGCAAAACTTCAAATGTGCAATATAAGAAACTACAGGTACACTGTTATAGAACAGATCTCTAGAACTTATTCGTCTCACCTGACTGAAACTTCATACCCACTGAAAATCAACTCCCCTATCCCGCTTCCTTACAGCATCTGGATAGCACCATTCTGTTCTCCGTTTCTGTGAGTTTATTTTAGATACCTCTTATAAATGGAATCGTACGGTATTTGTCCTTCTGTGACTGGTTATGGCAAGATTTCCTTCATTTTTCTAAGGCTGGATAATAGTTTGTTGTGTATTTGCACATTTTCTCCATCCATTCATCCTTTGATGGACAATTATTTTGTTCCCTTATCTTGGCTATTGTGAAGAATGCTGTAATGACCATGAGAGTGTACATCATCTCCTTGGGATCCTAATTTCATTTCTTTGACATGTGCTCAGAAGTGGGCTTGCTAGATTGTACCGTAATTTTATTTTTAATGTTCTGAGGATCTGCTCTACTGTTCTCCTTAGTGATTGCACCATTTTCTACTCCCACTGATTGTGGGCAAGGGTACCAATTTCTTCAGACTCTCGCCAACAGTTGTCTTGTTCTCTCTCGCCCTTTTGTTATGATAGTCATCCTAAAAGAGTGAGGTAATGTTTCACTGTGGTTTTGATTTCCATTTTCGTCATGATTAGTGCCACTGAGCACCTTTTCGTATATCTGTTGATCATGTATATATCTTTTTGGGAGAAATGCTTGTTTAAGTCCTTTGCCCTTTTTAATTTTTATTTCAGTTTTAGTTTAGGGTCTTTTTTTTTTTTTTTTGAGGCAGGGTCTTGCTATGTAGTTCAGACTGGCCTTGAACTCATTATGTAGCCTAGGCTGGCCTCAAACTCACGGTGATCCTCCTGCCTCAGCTCCTGAGTGCTGGGTTTATAGGTATGCACCACCACACCTGACTGCTTTGCCCTTTTCAAAAATTAATTACCTGGGGGGTTTTGGGGGGAGTGTTATTGAATTATATTTTTTACTTATTAATCCCTTTTCAGATATATGGCTTGCAAATATTTTGTCCTATAAATTTCTTTGTACTCTGTTGATTGTGTCTTTGAGGAATGGCGTGATTTTTATGGCTTAGTATAAGCCATAAGCTTTATAAAATCTGCAATCCAGGTTATTTTAAGCACTATTATCTTTTATTGCTTTATTTGAAAATAGTCCCTAGTTTATTATTTTAGATGTTTTTTTGTTAAAATGATCAGTCAAATGTGGTCAAATTCTTTCAGTTAATAATAAAATTTGTATTTTCCTCAAATTTACTATCTCCTTAGATATAGTTGGAAAATCAAAGCCAAGTTGCCTTCTCTCCATTTTGTTGGCCCTATTTCCTTTTTCTACTCTATCCAATATCTGTATTGCATGATCATTCAGAGGATTGAATAAAACAAGGTAGGTAGGTTAATTTTTATAATGCCTGGCACATAAGAAATGCTCAGCATATTCTGTCACTACGACAGCAGCAACAGCACCTGAGATTTCCAGATCCTAGGGTTGAAATCAGGTCAGGTGTGTGCTTGCCTTGCTGCCTTTCTTCTGCTTCCATTGTCTCCCTCTCCTGACAGCCTAATCTACTTTTGAGTCCAAACTTTAGACCTAGGTCCCACTCCAGCTTTCAGCCAACCTTAGCAAAAACAAGTCATATATCAACTGTCTTCAGGCACGTTTCAGCAGGGCTTGAAGTTAATGCTCTTTTCTGCACCAAGGTCTGGTAGCCCAGCCTAAGGAGGGAGATTAAGGCAGGGCAGGCCGGCTGGAAAACAGGCTGTAACCTGCCAATTACAAAGATCCCAAAGGAAGCTGAACAACAGGATGTGACCTGTCAATCATGGCAGGAATGGGGGGGCAGAGCAACCAGATCTGAGAGAATATAAAAGATGGCAGCCATTGACTTTGCCACCACTGTGATCTTCCTGTTCTGCAGTCTTCCTTTTTCTACAGTGGCCCGTCCTGCTGTGTCCCTGTGTGGGACATATCTTCACTTTTCTTGCCTCCATTGCCCTTCTCTTTTCTTCACCTTTTCCCTTTCTTTTCTTTACTTTAAATAAAATTTATGTTAACCTATTCATTAATTGTCCTGGCTAATCTTCAGGTAGGTCAAAAAGAGACTGGAACCACCAGACACTGTGCCATCTGGCAATAAGCCTACTCATGGAACTCCAGCAATTCTCTCTTGGAAGTCCTTCACTCTGCTAGCCAGAAGCCCAGCACCACAAGCGTGTGTCCGTACTATGTCTGTGCCATCATATTGCTATGACCCAGACATAGCAATACTTTGGTCCTACATGACATGAAGGGCCCAATGTGAAGGACAGACTTTGTGCTCAGCTTCTGCCTGATTGTTCAATCATACTCAGCCTTTGGTTCCCTCCCTTGAAGCAAGAAACTGCCCTGACTAACAGACCATTTTAGGGGTTCTGTCCCCTAAATTTCTGCTGTATATTCTAGCCCAAAACCAAAGGTCTTAGGGTTTCATTTGCTGCTGTCTCAGTCTTAGGATCTCATTTACTTCCACCTGTTGTCCCCAAGCACACCTGTACCTGACTTACTTCAAAGGTATGCACTGTGTCTACAGTACCTGGCTTCCAAACTTGGGAAAGCACCTGTAATCCGGCCAGTTGCTCCCCTTTGTAATAGCTTCCTCTTCCCACAAGCCAATGCGGTACCTCAGGCTGCCAAGCGCTGACTTGCCTCCTGGCTACACCCCTTCAAGTCACAAAAACGAGCTCTGAACCTTGAGTAACACCCCTTTCCCTTCTCTCTCTCTCTCCCTCTTTGTTCTTCCTGCCCCAGCACTTCTAGCTACCGTTCTTCTCCTCTTCTTTTTCCTTCTTCCTTTCCATTCAACCTACGCCTCAGGCTGGCCAAGTTATCAAAAGAGAGGAAGAAATCATTCATAAATATGCTCAGGCTAAGGTACTGCAAATAAGGCAAACTTCAAATAGAATGTTCTGCAGCCCGGTCTCCCGTGCTTTCCTACTTTAGTCCTTTCGGTCATTCCTGCCCCTCTCAGCACTTTCTTTTTGCTTTTTTCTTCCGGTACTAGGAATCAAACTCATGACCTTGCACTTGCCAGGCTGGCGCTTCACCACTGAGCTCAATCCCCAGCCCCAGCACTTTCTATTTAAGGCTGTCATGATCTTCCACTCTGAACAAAGTTTCTTTTCTAGGTCTGACCCTTCCCCCTTTCTGCAGGAAAGAATTTCCAAGTCTTTCTGGAAGTGTAATTAAGATATTTAATGTAAAGCTTCTCCAACTCACTCATTTGGTCTGTTTGTTTAATAGAGATAGGTCCTAAGACTTTATATTACTGACACATGCCAATAATATTAGTGTAATATGAGATTACTAGTTTATGATAATACATAACATTATTGACAATAGAAAGATGTTAAAAAGAGCTTGGCTAACTTTTATTATCAGGCCATCAACACACAGTATAAAACTGCACGGAAAACTTTGGTATGGGAAGAATGAATCAGAAAGTCTTGAAAGAAGAAATCTAGTTAGAGGTTATTAGAAAAATATGTACAATAGATGATGAAGGTATGAACAAAGCTTTGTAATTGGTGTTTGGAATAGTCCCCCGTGGCAACAAAGGCTTTAAGATACTTTAATACTCATAACCAAGTCACTGAAGATTGCTACATTTTCAAATCTACAGGTTTCCTGGCCTTAGAAAAGTGTAATCATTTTCCCTGCCCACAGTCTCTCATTAAAGCAAGTTATTAATCTCAGCACAGAGCTGCCAAATAGGATATTTTTCTCCTAGTCTTGGTCCAACTGTCTACCTGCCCAGAGCCTGTCCATCGCTGGGCAGGGACAAAGCAGGGATACTCTACTGTGACACCTGGCCACAACCACTCTCCTATTGGGTTAATAATACCCCTTAGTTATTGCTAATTGGCCTGCAATCTCCCAAACGAACATACAGCAAAGGCTAAATAAAAAGAGGCAAATGGAATGATTTCAGGGCTCCAGGAGGATCAGAGCCCCCTCACAGAATTCAAGATTCTCTCAGGGCTAAGACCAAGACCTTCTCTGGGTGGCCCATGTTTATTTGGTTATCAGAAGAAGGAAGAGGAGTACTCAAGAAGGGCAGAATCACTCAAAGACTTCTCCAAGTAAGGTATTAAGTTAATCCTCCCAGGAGTGAGATGCCTGAGGCTATAGTCTTTATCTAGTTGAGATCGGATCCAGGTGTCCTTGGCTGTGATCTTGTCTTATCCTTTGAGGCTTCCTAGCTTCATCACCACTGCAGGTTTTACTAGGGATTAGTGACTCACAGAGGTTCACTTACTATGAGTCCGCCATTTCCAGACAAGGAGCCTAGGCCTTGGACAGGTTCACAAGTGAACACGAAAAGCCAGCTGATTAGTTTAAGTCCTGCTCAGGTCTGCTTCACAATGGTCTCCATCACTCTCCAGGGAGTGAGCATTTGACATGAGCAGTGTCCTAAACCAGGACCTAAAGTGCGGTCCAAGCTCCTTTAAGCTCCAGGGTTTGGAACTCCTGACGAGTCTCTCCGAAAAAGTCTGGAAGAAGATGGAAGAGAGTAAGCTGCTGGCAAGATTTCTTCTACCAGGGGCTGGGGATTTAGCTCAGCAGCAAAAGCGCCTGCCTGGCAAGAGCAAAGTCGTGAGTTCGGTTCCCGGTACCGGAGAAAAACCAAAAAACAAAAAAAAAAAAAAAAGATTTCTTCTACCATAGAGCAAGAACAGGGGAGACCCAAATGCGGTTCTGCACATCTAACATGACCCTCTAAGCAGGCAGAGGCATTCAGAATTAACACGCTAACTATTCCTTCCATGATATCCATCACCAGATTACCTCCTGGTGATAGAAAGATATTTCACTGATGAGCACATACAGCTTTTATCTATTCCTGCCTGCACAGGGCTCTACCAAACACCTTCATCGCACCGGCTCTCCAATTCCAGTTTCTCATTGCTTCTGATGTCCATCCACAGCTTCCCCCTCTTTTTGTCTCTCTTCCCGTTGACATGGTGTCTATGAGAAGAGCAACCGCTGATTTTAAACGTGCCCTCAAGTATTAACTAAAACACTAAAAGAAGGTGAGTAATCCATGCAAGGTAAAGGGAGTAGATACTTTGATTCCGTGGGTGAGTATCTGTGCCCAATCAGGGTATACACCTGTGCTATTATGGAACGAGATGGTGACCTAAAGGAGATGGAAAAAAAGACTACATAAAGATTACAGTGGCACAAAGATACTGCTTGGGGCATACCAGCTGGCTCTCAAGCTGGGTACAAGAGCTGATATCTGTGCAGCCCTCATTTTGTGTGACTGGTCATAGGATATATGCTCAGTGCTACTGCCTTCCAGCCACGTTGAACCAGAAGGCCTCCGTCCAGGCATCAGCAACAGCATCTCCACTCCTGCAACATCTTCTTCACCTTCGCCCTCTCTGCCATCCTGGAAGTGGTCAGACCTAGTGATCCTGATGCCGGAAATAATCCACAAGATTTCTGAGCCACTGAATCTGAAAGGAGCAAATAAATGCATTGAACCAAGGCAAGCACCAAGGTAAGCAAAGTACCTATTCAGAATACCTACCATCTGTCTCCTGTGTTTACCTGGTGAATGCACCCTTCAAGTGCTCTAAAGAGGTCAAACCAAGGCTAAGTTTGCATACACATTTGGGCAGATTTTACATGAGAAGGAAACAATGGGAAAAAGAGAGAATAGAGCGCTACTGATTCCCTTACCACAACTTCCACTATTTGCCTACTAGCCCAGCCCATCTTCCCCAACTCTGGCAAGAAGGGCTTTGGACTTGGGGAGTCTTGGCTCAGGAAGGAGGGTTCACCTGCTTTTCCCAGTGGGCCTCTGTAGGCAGAGAGGCTGCAGTCCTGGAAAGCAAGTCTGTCTATCCCACAGAGTCTCTGCTCTCTACCCTTTTGCCACAGATTGCTGACTTCGATCCGCATCGGCTGGGCCTGCTGCCTTCCAGCCACGTTGAACCAGAAGGCCTCCGTCCAGGCATCAGCAACAGCATCTCCACTCCTGCAACATCTTCTTCACCTTCGCCCTCTCTGCCATCCTGGAAGTGGTCAGACCTGGTGCCTCCATCTTTTCCATAGTTACTAGAAGAGAGCACGACTCCTTTGTCCTGAGTCCCAACATTGCACTGCTCTGCAATGGATTTTATACAGATTCTCATTTCCCTATGGGGAATGGAGCAGGGAGAAGAATGTTGCAGTGATCTTTTCTCAGATAGCATTTATTCTGAATCCTATCCTTTCTGTAATGCTCCAGGAGGAAGTGTCCTGTACACACCTAAATTCTGAGTTGTCCCTAGAAGACCCAGAAGACAAGGAAGACACTCCAACATCTAGACTATGCCTGCTCCATATATTGATACATACCCATAATACTATGAGGCAGGCATATCCCAAATCTTTTTGTAGTAACAACCCTGCTTGGCAATATCTTTATCAGGATAC
The DNA here is from genome assembly GCF_000276665.1 of Chinchilla lanigera. Lineage (NCBI taxonomy): Eukaryota > Metazoa > Chordata > Mammalia > Rodentia > Chinchillidae > Chinchilla > Chinchilla lanigera. Next base: position 23,414,611 of record NW_004955420.1, on the reverse strand, counting down.
ACAGTTCTGGCTGCTGACATCATTCCTGGGGATGGATTTAGTGAGGTAGATTCAACTATCTCCTTCCCACTTCCATTTATAATTTTAAGTTGGGGGGAGGGAGTAGAAGCGACATAAAAGTTTTCTAATCCAAACCTCTAACTAACATATAAATCTTTCTGGGACAAAATAGAATAGAATTGGACTGGTCCTGGGGACACAAAAGTCCCCGGGCAGCTTGGGAAGATAGAAATGACAATCCCCAAAACATAGCCAAGTGGTTACAGGCCAATATATTGGCTCTTTGCTGGCTCCAAATGGTTTTGAGCCACTTTTAAAATCTGCCTAGGAAGAAAATACCATGAAGGGTTACCTTGCCAGTGGCAGATAAAGAGGGGGAGACAGGATGTGGTCATTAGGGACATAAGAGGAGTGGGGGCTCAGGGTGTAAAAGAGAAACAAAAGGGGCGGGAAGGTTGCCTGGATGAGCTTGCTGTTGTTCACCTCGCCCCCTCGCTGCACTGGCTGCAGATGTGGGACAATTCCTTCCTCAAATGGAACCCAGAAGAGCCTTCTGGCATCAACAAACTCACTGTCTCAGCTGCCAGACATCTTCAGCATGGAACCGTGTGTATCTGGATGGGGAAAAGCCAGCCTAAAATTTTGTCTCCAAAGAACAACCTAGTAGCACAGGGCATGGGTCCAACAAAAGATTCACACAGAGGCACAGTCTCTGCATTGACTTCCCTGAAACACTACGAAAAGTGGAAGAGACAAGATAGAGACGAGGAAAAGGGCCAGGAGGAGAACAGAGGAGGGAAAGACCTGGAAAGGAAGGGAGACACAACGGATGGAGATGTCCACAGCTGCCACCTCTTCTTCCCTCTCCCAACTGCATCTCTGTGGATCAGACACCCTCAGGCCTCACCACCTACTCGGCAGAGAAGTCAAATAATGAGGAAGCTAGTGTGGGCGACCAGCATCTGTAGCCTGGATGGCTGCAGCTTCCCTGGCGACTAATAACTGGGAGAGAGGGGTTGAAGAGAGGGGAAGAGAATGGGGAGGGGAAAAAAGAAGCAAGCTATACCATGTACAGGTACAAATATCCTATGATGAATGTGATCATTATGTATATCCAAACTGTACCAATAACTGCACATCACCCCCAAAGACTCTAATTTCATTGTTCAAGGTGAGGCCCAGGCATCATTAGCATTTTCATCTCCCCAGATGATGCTAATCTAGGACAGGCTTAAGAACTACAGTAATGGCTTATGTCTTGGACAGCCCCTGTGCCAAATGAGGGCCGCCTGATCCTGAGATCCTTCATCTCTGTGATGCGTAGATCAAACATTGTAACTTTAATAGTTAGCATCCTTAAATCAGCAAGTTAAGCCGGGCATGGTGGCGCACGCCTGTGATCTCAGCACTTGGGAGGCTGAGGCAGGAGGATTGTTGTGAGTTCAAGACCAACCTGGGCTGCAAAGTGCGCTCAAGGCCAGCCTGAATTACATAGTGAGACCCTATCTCAAAAAGACCAAAAAAAAAAAAAAAAAAATCAGCAAGTTAATGTAACTGAGAGCCACCAGGTGTCATATGACAGATTTGGATAAACTTACCATCATAACGAGCATGCTATAATTACTATAAAAAATGTTGACCTGTTCAAGTGGATTCCATTCATACAAACTGGGGAATTGAGAAGGAAAATAAGAATGACTCCAAAGTTGTTACTATTTCCCCCCCCAGTACTGAGGATTGAACCCAGGGTCTTTGCACTGAGCTGTATCCCCAGTTCTTTTCTCTTTTGAGACAAGGTCTCAGTAAGTTACTAATTTGTTGGGCTCAAACTTGCAGATTATGAGCATTTGTTACCACTCCTAGTCAAAAGTTTTTCCCCCCATTATTTTTTATTTTATTCTTTAATTATTTATATTTGAGGTTTCTCATACAAGAGAACCACATGATATTTAAGCCTGTATGTCTGATTTATTTCACTTAGCATTATGGTCTCAAAGTGTATCTATTTTCCTACAAATGACAGAGTATTACCCCGTTGTGTATAAATACCACATTTTCTTTATCTGTTCATCTCCTGATGTGCATATAGGCTGCTTCCAAGATTTAGCAATTGTAAATTGTGCTGCCATAAACATGGGTGTGAATGCCCTTAACACTTTTGGGAAGATACCTAGAAGGGGAATAGCTGGGTTGAATGAAATTTCTATTTTTAGATTTGATATGATCCCATTTGTTGATTCTTGGTGTTATCTCTTACATAATTGGGATTCTGTTCAGAAAGTCCTTGCCTAGGCCTGTTTCTGCAAGACTTTATCTATTTTACCTTCTGGCAGATTTAATATTTCTGTTTTAATATTAGATCTTTGACCTGTTTTGATTTTAGTTTAGCACATGGGGAGAGATATGGGTTTAGATTCAGTTTTCTGCATGTGGATAACCAGTTTTCCCAGCACCATTTGTTAAAGAGGCTATCTTTCCTCAAGAGCAAGTTTTTGGCCCCATTGTCAAAAATGAAGTAGCTGAATGTACTTGGCATTGTTTCTGCATCCTCTATTCTGTTCCATTGATCCACATGTCTGGGGTGTGTTTGTTTTTGCCAATACCAATGTAGCTTTGTAACGTAATTTGAGGTCCAGAATTGTAATTCCTCCTGCCATACTCTCCTTTCCCAGGATTGCTTTTGCTCTTCTAGGTGTCTTCTGGCTTCATATGAATTTTAGGATTGTTTTCTCTAGTTCTGAGAAGAATGCTATTGGTATTTTGATTAAGATTGCATTAAATCTGCGTGTCAGTTTTGGAAGTATGGCCATTTAGACTACACTGGTTCTGCCTATCCAGATACAGGGATGTCTTTCCATTTTTCTGATATCCTCTTTGATCTTTTTTCAAAGTACTGTAGTTTTTGTTATAGAGGTCTTCTACTTAGTTAATTGCTATGTACAGTATTTCCTTTTTCTTGATGCTATTGTGAAAGGTATTGTTTCTCTAATTTCTTTCTTGGTGAGCTTATTATTAGTATGCACAAACACTATTAATTTTGTATGCTGATTTTGTACCCTACTATGCTACTGAATTTGGTTATTAGTTGTAGGAGTCTTTTGGTGAAATTTTTTGGATTTTCTATGTAGAGGACAATGTTACTGGCAAGTAATGGTAATTTAAATTCTTTCTTTTCCTTTACACATCCATTTCATTTCTTTCTCTTGCCTAATTGCTCTGGCTAATGTTTCAAGATCTATATTGAACAGTAGTGGTGCTAGTGGACATCCTTGTCTTGTTCCTGATTTTAGAAGAAAAGCTTTCAGTTTCTCTCCATTTCATCTGATGTTGACCACTCTTTTGTCATAAGTGGATTTTGTCAGATTGAGGTGTTCCTTCTATACCTATTTTCTTCAGGGCTTTTATCATGAATGGATGTTGAATTTTGTCAAATGCTTTTTTCTGCACCAATTGAGATGATTATATGATTTTAGTCCTTGCTTTTGTTTATGTGATGTAGTACATCTATTGCTTTACATATGTTGAACCATCCCTGCATCTCTGGGATGAGTCCTATTTGATCATGATGTATCATCCTTTTGATGATATTTTGCATCCTGTTTCTTGTTAAGGATTTTTGTTTCAATGTTCATTAAAGAGATTGGTCTGTAGTTCTGTTTGTTTGTTGGGTCCTTTTCTGATTTTGAAATAAGAGTAATGCTAGCTTCCAGGAATGAGTTTTGAAGTATTCCTTCTCTTTTGACTTCATTAAAGAGTTTGAGGAGTATTGCCATTAGAACTTAAGTAAAGTTCTTGTACTATTCAGCAGTGAATCCATTGGGACCTGGGCTTTTCTTAGTTGGTAGGATTTTTATTACTTCTTCAATCTCATTGCCTAATATCAGATTACTCAGAGGTTTTATGTCTTTTTGGTTCAGCTTTGGTAACTAACATGCATCTAAGAATATATCGATTTCTTCTGAATTCTGCATTTTGTTAAAGTATGGTTTCTTAAAGTAGATACTAATCAAGATTTCAGCATAGTCCGTTGTGGTTTTGCCTTTTCATTTCTAATTGCAATTATTTGGGTCTTTCCTTTTTTTTTGTAGGATTGGATAAGAGTTTATCTATTTTGTTTTTTCTTTGAAAGAACCAGCTCTTTGATTCAATTCTTTGTATCATTTTAATCTCAATTTCAGTAACTTCCGTTCTGATCTTTATAATTTCCTTTCTTGTACTACCTTTAGATTTGGAATTATTCTGTCTCTGCTAAGATCATGAGATGTATCATTAGGTTATTTATTTGGACTTGCTCTGTTTTTCTGATATTGGCATTCACAGCTCTAAACATTCCTCTCAGGACTGTTTTCATTGTGTCCCATAGATTCTGATGTGTTCTACTGGTATTATTATTTGATTCTAGGAACTGTCTAATTTCCTCTTTGATTTCTTCTGTGATCCATTGATTATACAAGAGGGTATTGTTTAATTTCCATGTGTTTGCACAATTTCTGTGGTTTCTTTTCCTATTGATTTCTAGTTTCATTGTACTATTCTCTGGTAATATGAATGGGATAATTTTGATTCTTTTGCATTTACTTAAGCATGATTTATGGGTTAGCATTTGATTTTGGAGAAAGTCCCATGTACTGCTGAGAAGAATGTGTGTTCTATTGTTGTTGAATAGAACATTCTGGTAGACATCTAGTAAGTTCATTTGTTTGAAGGTCTGGTTCAAATCTGATATTTCTTTGTTGATTTTTTTTGTCTAGTTGGTCTATTTTTGACAATGGGGTATTGAGGTCCTCCATCATAACTGTGTTGTGTTTATCCAATTTTTTATGTCCAGTAGTGTTTGTTTTATGAAGTTGGACACCAGTGTTTGGTGCATATATGTTCATAACTATTATCTCTTTCTGCTGAATTGTTTGCTTAACCAATATGTAGTGACCTTCTTTGCCTCTTCTGATCAGTTTTGGTTTGAAATACACTTTGTCTGCAATTAGGATAGCTTCTCCTTCTTTTTTCCATGTTCCTATCTTGCCTGGAATTTTTTTTTCCATCCTTTGACTTTTATCTATGAATTATTTTTGGATTAAATGTGTTTCTTGTATACTGTATATCATTGGGTTTTGTTTCTTGATCTATTCTGCCAGTCTATGTCTTTTGCTTGGGAAATAAAGATAATTCACAGTGAGAGTTGTTACTGAAATATATTGACTTATTCCTGTCATTGCATTATTTTCCTGTTGCTGATTCCCTGCCCTTCTGCTTAGCTGTTCATCTCACCTCATGTATTGATTCTGTTAGATTTTTTGGCATTGTTGACTTCATTGTCTCTTTCTAGGATATCCTTGAAAATTTTTTTTAGTTCTGGTTTAGTGGTCATAAATCTCTTGTGGTGTTATTTGTCACAGAGATACCTTACTTCTCCATCAATTTTGAAAGAGTTTTATAGATTCAGAAACCTTAGTTAGAAGCTGTTTTCTTTTAGGGCTTGAAATGCCTCACTCCAAGCTCTCTGGGCCTGTAAGGTTTGTTTTTAAAAGTCTGCTGTAATTCTAATGGGTTTTCCTTTATAAATGACTTGCTGTTTTTCCCTTACAGCTTTTAAGATTTTGTCCCTTGATTGAACTTCTGGTATTTTGACTATTTGTGATGTAGAAAAGTTCTCTTTGATTGTGGCTATTTGGGGTTTTATATGTCTCAATTACCTGTATGTTTAATTCTTTCCCAATATTTGGAAAGTTTTCTGCTATTATTTCTTGTATAAGACACATTTAATTTAATATCAAAAGTGTTAACATCAAAACTCCTAAATACAATGAAAGAACACATTCCCCATTAACACCAAAGACAATGTTTTTTTAACATGTGCCTGTTGAATGGGATGGAGGTTTCATACAATTTACTACTGAAAAAAATAAAATAATGTAGTCTCATCATGGGTCACATTCTTATACAATCTAGTTGTGAAATGAATGTTTATAATGCGTCAAACAGTTTAAGCTTGAAATTTGATACCACACCTTCAAGTTCGTACTGTCCTTGGTTAAGATTATCTACAGTTTTTGCAACCATTCAAAGAAAAAAACATCGATGAAAACCACATTGGTTTAGGCTACATTAAGCAAGACAGGGATCTAAGCTAGATGGCTAAATATATTTACTACTTGTATTGACATCTGTTATTTCTCTCATGATTATTAAAGTTGGTTCTTAGCAAATAAACCCATTAAGGCAAAATTCACCTCTTTTGAGTTTTGACCCCCTAGTTCAACATCATGAAGTCTGCAGTCTTATTGACAAAACTGATATACAATGTCTCTAAGTCATTATGGTCAAGATTAAGAGTGATGTTCAATTTGTGATTTAAAATCCCTAGGTTTTCAGTGTTCCAAACTCTCAGAAAACACAGTGTGCCACAGACTAAAGACTTCTATTTCTCCCTCCATTTTCTTCAAACAGAAACATAACCACCTGTTCTAGAAGGTGGCTTTTTCAAAGGTGCCCTCTTTTTCAAAATAGTCTACTGATATCCGGTCTCTGAAGCAAGGGGAAGAGAAAAAACTAAAATGTAAGGTTCATCTAGTAAGTTTCACATTAACCATTACATGCTGGAGAGTGTAAGAATGTGGCTGGTCTTTTTCCTCAAAAAGTTTTAGTGTGAGCTGGGCATAAGCTCAGCAGCACAAGCACCTGCCTGACAAGCACAAGGTCCAGAGTTCAATTCCCAGTACGAAAGGAAAAAAGGAAAGAAAAAAAGTCTTGGTATGGACATGAGTACTTGGCTGTCATATCACAGCTTTCTCATAATGGGATTGTCAAGAAATCTCGACTGGGGAGTATGGTTTATTTTCCTATCAGGCATAAACTTCTGGGCACTCAGTTTATTTTGAGCTTGTTCCAGTTTGTCTTTTGTCCGTTCCAGTTCACTTTTAGGAAAAACAGTGTGATTGCTGGGTCTATCATTGTTGGTCTCAGCTGAACAACATTGAGCTGCTGGACTTGCTTGAGGTATTGGATTTCAGCAGTACACGCTTGCATCTCTCGTTCCTTGGTTGCTAGTTGCATTACAAGGGTGTTTTCCCTGCACGCAGACTCTTGCTATTGTTGCTTTAGCTTCTCTTCAGACTCCCTTAAGCCAGTTTTGTCATTTGCTTAGATTTACCTCATCTCATTCTATAACTTTAAAAGTCTGTTTCACTCAGTTGAAACTTTGGGGGAAAAGGTTCTCTGTCACCATCTTGAATCCAAGGAGTCACCTCCAGGATGCAGCCACAGTCACTCTTACCTGAACTGGGCCCTGATGGGGACAGAAGCCAGGGTAGACTGGTTGCACTAGCCAGATCAGGGCTTTGAGGCATAAGGGAACCGCTGCAGCCCTCTGGTGCACTCAGCCCTGTCCCAGAGTTTGCTGTATGCCCCCATGGCCACCTGGGCTAGGCCTGCTTTTATTTTTGTAAACAGGTTTTTTATACCCTTTGTATTGTCTTATGATTTTTCACTTATTCCAGTTAATCTTATATTAGACTTCTTTGCATCTTCTAGCAGCTGTTGGATCCATTTTTCATGTTCTCTTGTCTTTATGGTATCTGTGAGTACTTGGTCTTAAAAAGCATTCATTCTGATATTCTGTCCTCACATCGGTTACTTCTGCAGCCCATACTTTCAATACAATTTTTGATCTCCTGGATTTCTGTTTAGAACCTTTTCATGGACCTATTCTAGTTCTTTGCTAGACTGGTTGTTCATGTTTTGTCTTACTTCATACTTCATTTAGCTAAGTTGGCTTTTTATTAGTGTCTTCTGTAAGCTCCCTGATTGTTTAACTCCATTATCTGAAAAGTTTTATCTTCTGTGAGCCCACTAAGCACCTAATCGATCTGATTTTTTAGTCTCCTTTCTTACCCTTTCAAATAATTCAGCTGTGTGGTTTTGCTTTCCTCCCCCTCAACGCCCCATGGATCCGTTTTGGAAAAGTTTGGAGTTTTGGGGAGCCATTTTGTTGCTTTGCCATGTTTCTTATGTTTTTTTATTTATTTTGTTTTATACTTAGGTAAGTCATCATTTAGAGTGGAAAGACTTATTGCTGTTATGGAGATCTCCTTGGTTAGTTTGCTTTTCAGTGATGTAGTCAGAACATAGCTAACTGTAGTCCTTTGCCTCTGTCCCAAACTCTATCACTTCTGTTAATACTGTTAATGTCACAAAGGTAATCTGGAAATTGGTACACAGAGAAAATCTATTAATGACAACTATGTGACCCTGAAAATATCAAGTAAGTCAGCAACAGTACTATCATCTAAAACAAACTGGATATTCACAAACCATAACAATCAATAATACACCACCCTTAACCTTATAAAATAAATCTACAATTACAGTATAAACCCCAAGACAAATCAAATATTGGCATACAGCAAATATCTACTAAATGCAATAACTATACCTCCAGTAATGGTAGAAAAGTATTCAACAGCAGTAACATGCAGTTAACTATCTGATGATTAATAAAGCTTAATGATTATACTAATAAAGGTATAGGGGAATAGAAATGGAAGAGTGCAAAAAAAATTTTTTTGAAAAATTAAATAATGGGAGATGCAGCTGGCATGGTGGCACATGCCTGTAGTCCCAGCATTTGGGAGGCTGAGGCAAGAGGATCTCTGTGAGTTTGAGGCCAGCTTGGGCTACAAAGTGAACTCAAGGCCAGCCTGAACTGCATAGCAAGACCCTGTCTCAAAAAGAAAGAAAAAAAGGGAGACAAGAAGGGGGAAAGAAAAATGACACAAAAGATCCTATTAAGGAGTAAAAAAATATTTACAGAATTAGATAAAGGTAACAGAAAAAAAGGAGAAATAGAAGATGAAAGATAAAAGGAGAATAGATAAATAATACAGAAAATAAAAATGGAAAAACATTACAATGAAAAAAAAAAAGTAAAAGACAAAAGAGAGACAAAAAAAAAAAAAAAAAAAGTCCAAACACAGGAAAAATAATTTTTCTCTATATTTTTGGGTGAGTGAGTTCCTTCTAGGACCTGCAGTTTTGGAGTCCAGCAAATCTCCGTTTTCTCCACCTAGCCTTATGGTCTGCAGGCTTGTGAGGTGCCCTCTATTCCGGGTGCACCTCTGTTACCCCAGGCTGTGGCAAGATCACGAGGAAAGGCGTCCTTGCATACCTTGGTGGAGAGGGAAAGCAATCAGACCAAGAACTGTGCGGGATGTAGGCAGCCCGGCAAGGCCCTGCTGCTTCTAAGCGCACCCCATGATGAGTGACTTACACTCTGTGGGCCGCACCCTCTTCTCTGTGGCTCCTTCTCACTTTCTGGAGCAGCAGAGACAGCAAGGAACAGGGGGAAACCAGTCGCTGCTCCCCTGAAGGAGGGAAGGTCTTTTCAGGAAGAATGCATTTGAGAAAGATGCTGAAGGGCCGAGGATATGGCTCAACGGCACAAGCTCCTGGCTGGCAAGCACAAGGTCCCAAGTTTGATTCCCGGTACCAAAAAAATAAAACAATGGAGAAAGATGCTGAAGGAAAATGTAGAGATGAACTTGCTCTTCCCGCTGTCTGCTTTGCCCTGTGTCTGTCCCTGATGGTGCCCCGCCTGCTGGAGACCATTTTCGTTACCCACCTGCTGCACCTGACCCCCACACAGCCCCCACGCGTGCCTGCTGCCTGTGCTCGCGGCCTGTGCTCGCTGCCCCCGCCTAGAAGCCGCCTCCCGGCCGTGCCCTGCAGGGGGAACTAGGGCCTGGACCTTGCCCTGCACATTACCGCCTGGTGAGGGCGCCTCATCCGGGCCCACTTCCGGTTCCTGTCTTTTCCTGTCTCTGCAAACCACACCTTGGACCTTCTCCTGCACTTAAAGCCAGCCAAATGCAGGCCATTTCTTAATCCTAGCTACTGATCCTTAATGACTACCTTGTTCGCTTCCATATCCCAAGAGCTCCAGGCCAGCACCACCAACCAGGTGCAGAATAGCTGTGGACAATTTCCTGACGTGGCCAGTGTCAGGCTCTCTTTTGTACACTTTGAGTGTTCACGAGCCAAACCCAGACACCTCCTCGGGAGAAGGGCAGGTCTGCGAACTCTTCCTGATTGATCCTCTGGAAACAGCTTTCCAGGAAGCTCTGACCCCGCAGCGTCCTTGTAGTAGGTCTAGGAACAGGTAGAGAGTGTATTTGCTGCAACTTTAAAACTTTACCCCAAACAGGTATAATCTGATTTTTTAAGTATTGCAGATATGGTCAACGTTTCAGAAGAATAAAAAGATCAAGTCTCATTTGCAAGAAATTATGTAGTTTGTAATAAAGTATTTACAAATGCCTAACATTCCTTTCATCAACCATTTCTTTTTTACTTTATCTCTCTCTTTCTCTTTGAAATAAGTAATATATTTCATCTTTTTAAAACTTCTGCTAAGTTCCCCTGATTTCACATCAAACAGAATGGACCTTCTGAAAATGCACACTTGGAGGAGGGCCAGGAAGGACCCCAATTAAAGAACTCTGGTTGAATTAACAGCCACTCAGCCACACAATGGAGTGTCATGGAGGAGTGTAAAAATATAGATGTTTTGTTCTGTGTTTTGAGGCAGGGTCTCTCTATATCGTTCAGGCTAGGTTTGAACTCATTATATTGCCCAGACTGGCCTGAAACTTGTGATGATCATCCTGCCTCAGCCACCTGAGTGCTGGAATTACAGATGTACACCACTGAGCTCAACAAGGATGTAAATCTATGTTAATGCTGTGGAAACATGCCTGTGATGTAGTAAGTGGAGAAAACCATATGTATACAGAAAATACATGTATTACAGAAAATTAATATGTATTACAGAAATTTTCTGTAAAAAAACCTGATAGAAAGATGACAAATGATAAATAGGCAGATACATAGGCAGAGAAATATGTATGGATAACAAGGCAACAAAGCACTGGTAAACTTTGTCCTGGGTAATAGAATTCTGATGACTATTTTTATTTATATCCTTGTCTATGTTATCAGCATTGCTTTTTTTTTTTTTTTGGTACTGGGAATCAATGTCAGGACCTTACGCTTGCCAGGCAGGCACTTGTGCCGCTGAGCTATATCCATGGCCTTGCATTGCTTTCAATGAATATGTTTTACTTTTATTATCAAAAGGAAAACAATAGTTTTTAAGAAATATTCCTTGTTAATAGTACTTCACACATTCATGAGCACATAACACCATGAGGTGGATTCTAACAGCGAGTGGGCCTCAAGGCCCTCCTGAGAAGAAATAGAAACTGAAAGGGAAAGGGAAAAAATACAAAAAACAACTTTCCAAATTATACTTAGGTGAATACATTTCAGTAACCCGTTTACATTTCTGCCTCCCCTAAGAGAACATAACTTCCTAAACAACAGGGACAATATCTCATCCATTTTCATGGCGTAGCACGCCCCATGCAGCCCAGACGTTTAATACAGACTTACCGAATGAGTATGTGAACGAAGGCCAGCCAGCCACAAACCCACATTGTATTAATCTAGCTGTAACAATCCCTCACCAAGTCCTGGTTAATTTAATTCCAATTCATTTTCCATATCTAATGTGGAAAATTAGCACTCTATCTTCATGTGCCAATTTAACTATCTCTAGTTTTTAGAGATGTTCTTTACACACTGACAAAGGTATTTCTGTTACCAGGTTCTCTCTTCCCGTCTCCTCTCCATTACTTGGAAATTATTTCTCACTTAGAACTCAGAAATTCATCCTTGGCTTTTGCCAATGACAATGTCTGGATTTTTTTCCTTTCTTCTTTTTTTGAAGACTGGGTCTTGCCATGACTGCCCTTGAACCTCTGGGATTAAATGCTTCTCCTGCTTTTGGGACTACAGACACGTATCAATGCACTGTGCTTCAAGTTTCTTGTTTGTTTGGTTGGTTGGTTGGTTTTTTCGTACTGGGAATTGAACTCAGGACCTTGCACTTGCCAGGCAGGTGCTTATGCCACTGAGCTATATCCCCGGCCCTTCAAGTTTCTTAAGATCACCTTTGTGTCACTTCTTTTTCCTCCCCAACCACTCACTTCTATTTCCCTAGATGCTATCCTGCAGGTTGTCCTCTACACATGATGTTAAGTTTTCTGTGCCAAGATTATCACTGGACAACACCCTTCCCCCAAAGAACATCCTGATGATAAGCTCAGGTTGAATGAGTTTGTGATATAGGAAGTAACTCTTGTGACCATAACTTTATTTCCTTTTTCTCCATTTGGCATACCATGATTAACCTCTGTCAAGAATGTAGACAGGAGATTCAACTGCTTGTTAAAACTAGCCCATTGCGCCTAGATGTAATGCTCTCATCAAATGCTGGACCATGATTCTAACTTCGAGGGTTGTCTTTTCCACTCACTGTCCACTCCTTCCTTTCCACTAGCTGTGTCTAGGGATATACTAACAACCTTTTCACATCTCATCATTTATTTTCCTGTTTCTTAAACAGTTTTGAGATTTTATCCAAGAAGAATTTCTTCCTATGTATTCTTTTGGCACTTTCATATTTCTGACCATTTGTGGAGAAGAGCATTCTATAGTTTACCTCTCAATGTATTGCCTACATGGGACTTTGGCCTGACCAAGCCATATGATTGTCTGTTTTTGGAAAAAGTCTAGCCAAAGCATTAGTGTAAAAGGAAATAAAAGCAGGACCTTAGTCCTTGTAAAAAGCTGCTGGGACAACACTAGATGCTTTTCTGAGATACATCCAAAGAAATGATAACCTGATGGCTAGCTCAGTCAAAGTTCAGTTCCTGTGATAATTAAGCTGTATTGCCCTCACTAATCCTGTTAATGATTCCTCCCATTTCCCCTGTTGCTGCTTTTTGTGAGAATCCCAATAAAAGGCTAAAGAAAAGTATAATCAAGGCTTCAGTTCTAAAGGCAGTAGCCCCCTAACCCCTTAACTTTGTGTGCCTTTGTTTTTCTTTTTTCTACCACACTTCGTTCTTGGGACCTGTCACCCCACACAGAAGCCGGCATATATCTGACATATTGGCACACAAACAGAGACCTAAAAATGAAAATATAGAGAGCACGTCCCAGTCCTCAGCGCGGCCCAGGAGGTTTATATTTGTAACCACTTGAAAGTTATTGGAATGCTAGTGAGTTAATTCCAATCTACCACTTCCAGTGCAACCCATGGCGAGAATAAAGACACTAAAGCATATTTGTAGTTATGGGGAGCCAAGGGGTCCTAAGTCCAGCCATGATGATGGCCATCCGGAACAAAGGCCTTGACCCAAGGCCCAATCCGGGTTTTATTCATTTATGAAGAAGGAAATGGCTTGAGGATGAGTGACTGTGAGACCGTGGGAAGTAGGTGAGTGCCCTGAGCTGGGCTAGGTAGGAGGCCTGGAATCACCTCTGCAAGTGCAAAGAGGGGGATTTGCAGAAAGAGTAATCTGCATAACACAATTGAGATAGTATCTAATGTTTTGGGGTCAGGGCTTCAGCTCCAATGTGTAATCTGTCAAGTCCCAGGAAGTCATAGCATCTATCCCCAAGCTCAATCCCAGCTGACAGCGTGGAGCATTGGCTCACACATCCCACCTCATCCTGGCTCACTCATGGAACAGCAGGGGTCTGGGGAAACACACTTGCCATCTTCAAAGACTACCATCAGCACTTCAGCTAGACCAATATGCGTTGCTTAAAGCCAATTGATGGGATAAGGAAAGGGTCCTAGCCAGCTCTGTACATCTCAATACATGGAAATAGGGTCAGGCTCAGCCAAAATGGACACAATGGCTCCTCTTTCAAGGAGAGTCACTTAGGTGGTCCTCCACATGAAAATAGTCTTCGATACTTCAAAAAGAAAATTCAGTGCCCAGTGGACCAGAAAAGAGTCAACAGGTAGCTAAGCCCGATCTCCAGGGTTGTTTCATCAGAGTTACAATAAAAAATTCTCTGTCTCAACAAAAATATACTCAGGTTCTAAAAACTTTGTTAAAGAGTTTGGGGGAAGTAAAAGTAAAACCACAGTCTTTCATAAAATTGTTTGCTTTGATACAAAAACGTTGTTACTGGTTTAAGCCAAAGGAACATAATGTTTTAAATTTAAAGCAATGGAGATTGGTCATAAAGGCTTTAAAATGTGCTTATCAGTAAGGGGACCCTATTCCTTTACATGTTTGGTCCTCATGTAATTTGATAACCTTGGCTTTAGAGCCCATGCAATCTAAATCAGAACAGGAGATCTTATAGGACATGAAAAATAAAAAAAGGCAAAGACAGCTCCAATTCTAAATCTGATGATAGTTTACCTGGGGAGACTCTACCGCTTCAGGATCAGGGACCAATTATAGAGGATGAAGGAAGGTATGGAGCTTTTAAAAATCTTTCTGCTACAGTAAAACCTGCCTTATCCAAAACTGACCATAGAAAAGAAAGTCAGATTTTCCTCCACCTCCCTCTTTTGTCTCTCAAGCATATCCTGTATAGCCCTCAGCACCAATACATGATAAATCTAACCCTTTTATGGATCCACCTCAGTTAACTATTCAAAAACCATTACTCATGACTACAGTCATGAAGACTTTTGTCCAAGCCAAACAAAAAGGTGATCTAAATGCTTGTAAGGCTTTTGCTATGTACCCAGTTACAATTACTAAACTACCAGGTGATCAGGAAAATCCCCAAGGTTATGTTTCATATAATCATGCTCCATTAAAATTTAAAACTATTAAAAAATTAAAGCAAAGGGCTGGGGATTTAGCTCAGCGGCACAGCGCCTGCCTGGCAAGCGCAAGGTCATGAGTTCAATTCCTGGTACTGGGGAAAAAAAAAAATTAAAGCAGGCTTATGTTTCATACAGAATAAATTCTCCTTATACCTTTGGGTTGATTTCAGGGCTAGCTCAGTCTGACTGCTTAATTCCATGGGATTAGAAAATGTTTGGACACACAGTTCTCAGTTCAGCTGAATTTCTCCAATTTAAAACGTGGTAGAGAGATGAAGCAAAATTAATGACCCACCACAATGCGCACACCTACCCACCAGTTCCTACTTCTGCAGACCAACCCATGGGCTCTGGTGATTGGTTTGCCATTACCTGACAGGTAAAATATGATGATAATGCAACTATCCAGACAAAAATGTGTTGTCTCCAAGCATGGGAAAAAATATTTCTCCTGACCAAACTGTTGCCTCTGTGGTTAAGGTTATTCAAAGTGCTAATAAACCTTATATAGAATTTATAGCTAGATTAAAAGAAGTACTTCAAAAAACAGTGTTACAACCTGCTTTGAAAAATTATTATTACAAATGTTATCTTATGATAATGCTAATTCAAAATGCAAAAAGGTCTTATGGCCATTAAAATCTCAGAATGCCACTTTAGAGGAGTATATAAAAGCCTGTCAGGATGTAGGATCAAAAACTTTTAGGGCGAGATTGCTTGCAACCACTTTAAAGGAAAACAACCCTTACACCCCAAAAAATGTTAAATGCTTTGGTGGGGGGTAAAATAGGGCATATAAAAAAGGAATGTAGATCAAAAATACTAAACCTGAGAACCAGACAAAACAAAAGCCTAATGCTTCAAAAAACCCTGCTAAGGACTGTCCTAGATGACAGAAAGGACGGAACTGGACTAATCAGTGTCAATGAAAATATCACAAAGACAGCACTTCTTTGATGTCATTAGGAAACTTCAGTTCGGGCCCAGTCTGGGCCCTGAGGACAAACAATAAAGGGGTCATCAGGCATTTTCAGTCCATAGTGGCTATTGGGCCGGGAATATAGCTCAGTGGAATCGCGCCTGCCTGGCAAGCATGAGGTTCCGAGTTTGATTCCCAGTACCAAAAAACAAAACAAGACAAAATAGTGGCTCTGACCATGCTCAGGCAGTAGCGCAGCACTAGATACCCCTCCCTGGAAAATGTTACGTTATCCTCTCCTTTAGGAGTTCAGAAACTTAGAACTGGGACTTATGGGCCTGTACCTGATGGATCTGTTGGTTTGCTTGTGGAAAGAGGTAGTCTGACTTCTAAAGGGATTACAGTACAAACGGGGGTGACAGACTCTGACCGGAAAGATGAGATTCAAGTTATGATACAGACCTTACAACCACATCAAATTACAGCAGGAGATCGTATAGCCCAATTATTGCTCCTTCCACATATAAAAGGTCATGCTGCTTCCACAGAGTGTATGGGGGGTTTTGGAAGCACAAAAAAAAAAAAAAAAAGATTTTTTTGGTAAACTTTCACAGGGGATAAAAGACCTGAGTTACAGCTAAAAATAAATAAATAAATTTTTATGAGTTTGGTAGACACGGGAGCAGATGTGACTATAATTTCCTGGCATCACTGGCCTAAACTTTGGCCAACCGTAAAGGTGCCTACGGTTTTCTCTGGTGTTAAAACAACGACAGATGTTCACCAAAGCGTTAACATTCTTCAAATTTCTGGTCCGGAAGGACAAAGAGGTACTTTAAAACCATATGTTGCTGATACAGCAATAAACTTATAGGAAAGAGATTTGTTAATGCAGTGTGGAGCATATGTAAGCATTCCACATATAACATCTCAGGCAAAAAATATGACTGCCCAAATGCGTTACAATCCTTGTGAAGTTAAAATCTATATACAAGCTCCTGTCATTCCCAAAGAGAGACATGGTCCAGGACATACAAATTTAGAATGGAGGCCCCTGTAGTAAAGGGCTTCACTTTACCTTGAAAATGGCTTACTAATAAGCCAATTTGGGTTGAGCAGTGGCCTCTTCCAAAAAAATTAAAAGCCCTAAGATCATTAATGCAAAAACAGTTGTCAAAAAGACATATTTTAAAAATCTACTAGCCCACAGAATTCCCCTGAATTTGTTATTTTAAAAAATCAGGTAAACAAAAAATGCTCACAGATCTTAAAAAAATTAATGAGGTTATTCAACCCATGGGTCCATTACAGCCTAGACTACCCTCCCCTGTCATGATACCTAAAAATTAGAAGTTAATTCTTGTAGACCTTAAAGATTATTTTTTTTTTTACTATTCCATTACAACTGCCTGATAAAAAAAATTTACATTTACTATACCTACTTTTAGTACCCAGGAGCCCTTAAAAGGATATCATTAAAAAATGCTCCCTCAAAAAATGTTAAATAGTCCAACACTCTGCCAATATTATGTTAATAAACCATTAAAATTATTACAGAAAAGATTCCCAGATGTTCTGATTATTCACTATATAGATGATATTCTTTTTTCTGCTAGCTCAAAAAAATACTTGCCAAAAATGTTCTGTATAAACAAGCAGTTATTGATTAACGTTGGCTTGCAGATAGCCCCAGATAAAATGCAGACCAACTATCCTATTACTTATTTAGAGAATGTTCTTCAAAAAGAGCATATAATTTCCAAAAAAAATTAATATTTATAGAGATCAGCTTCTCACCCTTAATGATTTTCAAAAACTATTAGGAGATATTAATTGGTTATGACCTTCTTTAGGCATTCCTACCTATGCTTTACAACATCTTTTTAATATTCTTTTTAAAAAGCATAGATTTATCCCAACCAGTTATACTTTTAATTTATTTTTTTATTTTTTGTTTTTTTTTTTTCCAGTATGGGGAATCGAACTCACAACGTTGCGTTTGCCAGGCAGGCGCTGTGCCACTGAGGTAAACCCCAGCCCCTATACTTTTAATTTTCTATCATCTCATTCTCCTACAGCTATATTATGGCAAGAAGAAAGAGTTTTAAAATGGATTTTTTCAGGGCTGGGGATTTAGCTCAGTGGCACAGCACTTGCCTGGCAAGCGCAAGGTCCTGAGTTTGACTCCCGGTACCAGAAACCCACCCCCACCCCAAAACATGGATTTTTCTTCCACACAAGAAACAGAAGCAGCTCACTATTTGTATAGATAAAACAGGTTTAGCCGTGTTTAAAGGTCAATCTCGCTTACAGCAGTTATCAGGAAAAAACCCTAAAGCTATTGTTTTCTCCTTGACAAAGCAGCAGATAAATCAGGCATTGCAAATGAGTAAACAGTGATAAATTGGGCTTGCTGACTATATTGAAAAGATAATCATTTTCCTAATTCTAAACTTTTACAGTTTCTTAAATGGCATAATTGGATTTTACCTAAAATTGTATGTTCTGAACCTATACCTAAAGCAGACGTATATTATACTAATGGTAGTAGCAATGAAAAAGATGGATATGTAGAAAGAATTTCAAAAATATGGCATACCCCTTTCCATTCTGCACAAAGAGCAAAACTTCAGGCAATTACCCAACTTTTATTAGATGTTCTAGAGTTTATTAATATTGTGACAGACTCCCAATATGTATGGTTCACAGTTAATCATAAAAAAAAGCTACTTTGTCAAATGATAATGACCTCAACCTATTGTTCTGCCAACAACAAACTCATATTCGTAATAGAGATTTTCCTATTTTCATAACTCAAGTTTGTTCTCATTCACACTTTCCCAGTGACGTGATTAAATATAATAATAAAGTTGATCAATTTGTTGCTATTTCTTCACCAGATTCTATAGTCACTCAGTTTCATACTTTAACTCATGTAAATACCAAAGGTTTACATCAAAAATTTCCTCAACTTTCCATTCAACAAGCTCGTGAAATCATTTTATCATGTCATACTTGCAGAATGCTTAATAATCCTACTTTTTAGCCTGGAACAAATCCTAGAGGCTTGCAAAGTATGAGTTGTGACAGATGGATATAGCACATATCCCTGCTTTTGGGAAACTTGGATTTGTACAAGTTGTTATTGACACATATTCTGGCTTTATATGGGCCTCTGCACAATTGGGAGAAAAAATTTATACATGTTAAAAATCATTTGTTAGAATGTTTTGCTATTATAGGTAAACTTAAAGCAATCAAAACTGACAATGGACCTGCTTATACATCCCATTCCTTCCAATAATTCTGTGCCTTGTGGGATGTTAATCATTATACTGGCATTCTGTATAATCCTGAGGGACAAGGTATGGTTGAAAGGACACACACTACTCTTCAATTTATGTTAGCAAAACAGAAAGGGGGAGATAGGGATAGAAGCTCACCAAGTCAGTTAGTACATAAAGCCCTATTTACTTTAAATTTTTTTGGTATTAGTAAAGATTCATCTACTACAGCAGCAAAAAAATTTGGGGCCAGCATTATTAACAGGCCACCAGAACCAATAGGGCAACCTAGCTTTTAGAAAGACATTCACAAAAGAAAAAAAAAAAATTAAAAAAAAAAAAAGAAAGACATGCACACTGGACAATGGGAAAGAGGTACTGTTCAAGCTTGGGGTTGAGGATTTGCTTGTGTCATTACATACTCAGGAGAAAAAGTGTGGTAACGTGCTAGAAGAATTAAACCTCCTGAAGAACCTCAAAAGAGTCAGATTTAATCTGGATCCTCCGGTGGAAGAAATGAGAGTGATGTCGCTGCAACACCGTCCCCAGGCACTGACCAGGAACACTAGGAAAGCGCAACCCCCAACCTGGGGACAGCTTAAGAAATTGATCTGTGATGCTGAAAGCTGTTGGACCCCACTGGACAAGGGTTTACAGCTGGTAATATGTTTCCAGCTATGTTGGCTATAATAGCCACCACAGTTGGTGCAACCTCTGCAGAAAATTCAGCATACAATTATTGGGCATATATCCCAAATCTTCCATCAGATAAAATTATGGATTGGGCTAAGGTTTCTGCACCAATTTATGTTAACGAATCTAGATGGCTTCCTGGACTGTATGACACACGGGGACCATTAATGCCAGGTGAAGAAGAAACAAAAACAGAAAATTATTCAGTGGGGACCGAAGGCCCACCTATTTGTCTGGGCCATGGAGATTATTATTTAAAAGTGTAACCCAGAGTTTGGTTATCTATGGTCAAAAATAGTCCTACTAATCATAGTCATATATCTCTAATTTTATTTCAAGGGTTTTCAAAGGGTTGACTTTTGATAATGTCACTCCTCCAAAATTACCACCATGTTATCAACGGGTAACAACAAAAATGTCAGATTGGGTTTATTGAGAGGCATGTAGGTCCAGTACAGGCCAAGTTTTACTGAATACTTCCTATTGAAGCATCATTGATTGGAGCCCTTATGGCTCTGCTTTAGCTAAACATTCCACCAGGGATCTTAAATGGAGTAGAAAAAACAATACTATAAGTACACAAGCAAATAAATCTATTGTATGGCATGATAGAGAATGTCAAAACCCCAAACTATGCTGGGTATGGTGGTACATGCCTGTAACCCCAGCATTCGGAAGGCTGAGGCAGGAGGATCATTGGGAGTTCCAGGCCAGCCTGGGCTACAAAGAGAGCTCAAGACCAGTCTGAACTGCATAGTGAGACCCTATCTCAAAAAGAAAAAAAAAAAAAACCCAACCTAAAATAGAATATGGTCCTCCTCACTCATCTTTGTGGAAGTTATTATCAGCATTACATTCTTTACACGCTTGGAAGGGATACTATACTAAATATAAAAACAGCACTTAACTCTCTTTTTTCATTAATTCTACTCATTACCCACAAGCATGTGTTCATCTACCTTATATTATCATGACTGGTGATGCAAAATGGAATGCTTCCGAATTCCTGCTCAGATGTACTAACTGTAGTTTTTATACCTGTTTAAACACTTGTATACCACTTAATCATTCTAAACATAGTATATATATTCTTAAACAGAGAGCAGAAATCTACATACCTGTTAATTTAGAAAGACCATGGCAGCAAACCCCAGCTGCTTACATGTTGCAAAATTTTATAGATAAATTAATAAAACATAGCAAGAGATTTGTAGAGATTCTATTGCAGTGGTATTAGGAATTATTAGCATCACAGCTACTGCAGCCACAGCTGGGGTAACCCTTCATCAGTCAGTGCAAACCACTCAATTTGTGCAAACGTGGCATGAACATTCTGATAGACTATGGCAAACCCAACATTCTGTAGATGAAAAAATTGGTGACTCAAATAGCAGACTTGCAACAAGCAGTGGTATTGCTGGGAGATCAGTTAGTTACTTTACAGAAACAGTTATGGCTCAAATGTGATTGGAGTAGCTCTTCCTTCTGTAGAGCAATTGGAGTAGCTCTTCCTTATACTTCCTATACTCCTCATCGCTATAATAATACACTTTTCCCTTGGGAGAATGTCAAGAAACATTTAATGAATCAAGGACATGTATCTTTTGAGATTAGAAATTTACAGAAAAAATATTTGAGACATTTAACAACAAACTAGAATTGCTACAAGAAACTGATTTGTTACAAGGTATGGGTGAAAAAATAAAACATTTAAAGTCTTTAAAACAATTACAGTTTTTCCAAACATCTATTGTCCTTTTATATGGTATCATAATTGTTCTTTGCTTGATCCTTTTTTGTAGTCTGGCCATGCTCATTCAGAAAACACCGAGAAATGGAAAGACAAACGATGGCTTTCTCATTAGTACTTCAAAAGATTGCCGCAAAACCAAGGGGGAAGTGTGGAGAAGGACATTCTATAGTTTACCTCTCAATGTACTACCTACATGGGACTTTGGCCTGACCAAGCCATATGATTGTCTATTTTTGGAAAAAGTCTAGCCAAAGCATTAGTGTAAAAGGAAATGAAAGCAGGACCTTAGTCCTTGTAAAAAGCCGCTGGGACAATACCAGATGCTGTAGAGAGATAGGTCCAAAGAAATAATAACATGGTGGCTAGCTCAAAGTTCAGTTCCTGTGATAATTAAGCTGTATTGCCCTCGCTAATCCTGTTTATGATTCCTCCCATTTCCCCTGTTGCTGCTTTTTGTGAGAATCCCAATAAAAGGCTAAAGAAAAGTATAATCAAGGCTTCAGTTCTAAAGGCGGTAGCCTCCTGACCCCTTAACTTTGTGTGCCTTGTTTTTCTTTTCATCCGCTGCACCTCGCTCTTGGGACCTGTCACCCCATGCAGAAACCAACGTATAACGGACAACCAATCTTACTGTGTGCTTTTGTTTCATCTCTTCATCCTGCTTTGATCCCTACCACTTTCTGAAAACTCAAAACATCTATAGGGGTGGGCCTGGTGGAGCCCGCTTGTAATCCCAGTACTTGGGAGGCTGAGGCAAGAGGATCACAAGTTCGAAGCCGATCTGAGCAACAGGACCTTCCTCATTATTTGGAGGGTCTTCTGCTAAAAGTTAAGCCACAGGGTTAGGGGCTACTCAGATCTCCTCATGACCACTCCTTCCAACCCTCCCCATCACTTGGCCTGCAGAAGCAGAGGCCAGTATCTTCTTCTGGAGTATGCCTTGTGAGCAGAGATATTTGGCTTCCTCTTCTAGGTCATCTGACGCCCATTGTGGGTCAGGTGACTCCACAATTGCCGATTTGTACAGTCCTCAGCTCACGCACCCTACCATAATGATCTAGAGCTCTGCTCAGCCCAGAAGCTGGAAATAACTGCCCCAAGGCGGGAACACACTGAGAGAACGCTGCGCCTCAGCACTCGCCTCCTCACAGCTGAGCACAGGCTTGAAGTGGAGCTTTAGTGAAAACACAGCCCCGGTGGGAGAAAAGCCTTCCTTTTCACTCAACCGACCATAAGTATCAAGGAAGAACACTGTCAGATTCCTTTCAGTGGGTCTGTGAGCCGGGAGCATCAAGCGCTAGAGAAGACCACACTACGTGTCTTTTAGCTTGTGCTTTGTTATTAATCATCTAACACCCGACTGGATGTGTTAATACTTTTGTGTTAGGAAAGACTGACACAGAAAGTATTTTCCATTTTCCTTGAGTGCTCTGTCCCCAAGGTGGCTTCTTGAGGCTCCCCTGTGATGACAGCTTTTACCAGAAGTGGTGATGAACTTGTAGCGAAGGCCACCCAGAGGCTGAAGTTAGAGCCAGGATTACTTAAATTCATGTCCACTGAGCACAGCCCCGTGGGGCCCCGCTAACCCTTCCTCACCAAGCGCAAGTCTCTCTCTAGTCCCTCGGCTGAGCCTCCCCCACTCCAGCACACAGACTGGGCCTAAGTGGGCTGATTGACAGCTGACTGTGGCCTGAGGCCAAATGCACTGGCGTCTCCTCACCACAACTTCCTGGCTGCCCTTGTGAAAAACCTCTCAGCCACAGTCTATTTAAACAAAGCCCAAATGATAGAGCCTTTGCTTTATTTTGCTTTGCTTTTGTCTTTTGCTATTATAAGCAACATTGTAGCGAGAAATATTTATTTATTTATTTGTTTGTTTGTTTATTTATTTATTTATTTATTTATTTTTACTGTGGACTGAACCCAGGTCCGTCACACTGGCCTATTTCCCCACCCTCAATTTCATTTTTTTATTTTCAGGCAGGATCTTGTCAAGTCTCTAAATTGCCTAGCTGGGCTCAAACTTAACAATTCTCCTGCCTCAGCCTCCCAGAGTGCTGGCATGCACCACCATGCCGAGGTGAATAATCTTCTAAAATTCTTTTTTTTTTTTTAATTTTAAAGAGTAAAAGAAGGATAACATAATAATAGGGGGGACTTAGCAAATCACAGACAAAATGGTAG
Organism: Chinchilla lanigera; assembly: GCF_000276665.1. Taxonomy (NCBI): domain Eukaryota; kingdom Metazoa; phylum Chordata; class Mammalia; order Rodentia; family Chinchillidae; genus Chinchilla; species Chinchilla lanigera. The sequence goes on along the minus strand of NW_004955420.1, from coordinate 23,391,083 downwards.
GAAATTATCAATGGTTATCGTTTTACATATTATTATCTACAAAATAGTTTCTCAGGAAAACAAATAGACAAATAATAGTGAGTTAGAGACAAAAGAGGTAGG
>NW_004955420.1:23345909-23389608 GCF_000276665.1 Chinchilla lanigera | reverse complement strand
ATTGTGACACTGTTTCTCTGTGTCATGATAGATCTCAATTGAGCGGCGGCAGCCGCCACCACATGGCTCCCCGTGCACTGGGGGCCCACCCTCCGGGAGCCACCAGGCAGGAAGCTAGCCAGCCGGAAGACTGGCGCTCCCCACCCTGTGTGCCGGAAGCCCTCCTTCCGGGGAACGACGAGTAAAATTCATATTTTTGTCATTAAGCAGATGAGAAAACTCCCGGAAGTGCAATGCTGGCTACGAGGACATACATTTGTAATGTTGACAGATGCTGCCAAATTGTCCTCCGAAAGGCTCCTGACATGTGAAAGTGCCTCTCTATCCCAGTCTCTTCCACAGAATTCGTGGTCAGTCTTGGATTTTTGCCAGTCAAGATGAGGAAATAGTGATATTGGTGCAGTTTTAATTTATGTTTTTCTGAATATGGTTGAAGTTCACTTTTCTGAAGCCCTCTATATTTCTTAGAGATATAATAGGACCTTGTCCCTTTTTCTCATAAATTCATAGGAGGAGCTCGTTATGATGGGATGATTAGCTTGTTGCTAGGATATGTGAATTACAAATACTTTTTTACAGTTTTGTATTTGCTTTTGACTGAGCAAAGAGAATTTTTGCCACATTAAAGGTTTTCTTTTTTAATATAACTGGACTTACGTACTCTCTTTGGGCCAGGCGTGGTAGTACACACCCGTAATCCCAGCATTCAAGAGGTTGAGGCAGGAGGATCATTGTGAGTTCAAGGCCAGCCTGGGCTGCAAAGTGAGCTCAAGGCCAGCCTGAACTGCATAGCAAGACCTTGTCTCAAAAAAAACAAAACAAAACAAAACAAAACAAAAAACAGACAAAAAACAAAAAATACTTTCTTTTAACTCTAATACTGAGCTATATTTCTTTCTTTCTTTCTTTCTTTTTTTTTTTTTTTCCTGCTTATGACATGGTCTCACTAAGTTGCCCAGGCTGGACTTAAACTCGTATCAGTCAGCTTCCCATTCTCCCATTGCTGGACACAATACCTAACATCCAGAGTTTAAAGGAGAAAATGCTTCATTGGCTCACATTTTTTGTCTACGATTGGTTGGCTCCAAGGCAGAAACATCATGGAGGAACAGATCTTCTCAGTTCATAGCTTCACTTTGTGAAGCTGACAAGGGCTGGATTGTGACCTGATATTCAGCTTCATTGGATGGAAGGATGCCTAGCAGATGCCGGGCATGGTGGTGAATGCCTGTAATCCCAGCACTCGGGAGGCTGAGGCAGGAGGATTGCTGCATGTTTAAGGCCAGGATGAGGTATATAGCGAGACTCTGTCTCAAAAACAAAACAAGGCAAAACAAAAACACCTAGTAGATCAGTAAGACAGGCTTCTGGTTGTGTCCAGTGGGTCATACAGTCATGGCCTTGGGTACTGTACAGGTTCCCTCACCCTTTCCTCTCTGACATGGTTCCCCTACTCTACCTCACACCCAAACACATTTCCTTAAACAATGCTTAGTCTCCAGTGAAGACATAGCAAGTTCATAATTCTTTTTTGTTTTTTATTTTATTGGTACATTTTAGGTATACAAAATGACCACATTTATCATAGGGAATTTGTACCTGTACATGGTATATCTTGCTTCTTTTTTTCCCCCATTCCCCTCCCCTCCCTTCATCCCCTTTTCCCCTCTTTGTTTATAAAACTCTGTTTCTATTTTCCCTTCTATTCTCTGCTTCTCTTTGCCCCATCTTTCCTTACCCCTTCCCCGCTGCCTTGTTCCCCTTCTCATTTGAACATTTTCTTTCCATTTCCCGATATCTATTATACATTTTGGTCCTTATTTACACTTTTGGCTTCTCACACCAGAGTAACAATGCAGTATTTAATGTCTGATTTATTTCACTTAAGATTACAGTCTTTAGGTGCATCCATTTACCTAGAAATGTAAAGCTTATCCTTCTTTATGGCAGAGTAGTACTCCTAAACATAGGTGTGCATATGTCATTGTGGGATGATGCTTTTAATTCTTTTGGTAAGATGTCAGGAAGGGGAATTCTTGGGTTGAATGGAACCTCTAGTCCTAGTTTTTTGAGGAATCTCCATACTGATTTCCACAGTGGTTGCACCAGTCTGCACTCTCAACAACAGTGGAAAAGGGTTCCTTTTTCCCTGCAGCCCTGCCAACATTTGTTATTGGTTGATTTCTTGATATTAGCCATTTTTACTGGAAGCAAATTCATGATTCTGCCAACATAATACAACTCTCCTGAGTACAACTGGAAATGCAATAATCCCTCCTCCAAAGTCTCAATAGTTCTAGCATTTTTCAAAAGTCCAAGTCTCTTCTGAGACTCAAAGCAAACTCTTAGCTGCAAACTTCTACACAAATCAAAAACAACTTACATAATCCCAAGGTACCATGGGACATTGTATTCATTCCTACTCCAAAAGGGAAAAAGGGGGGGTGGGGCTAGAAAAGAATTGGACCAAACCAAAACTAAATCCCAGCAAGATAAACATTAAATCTGTAAATCTATATCTGGCATCCAGGGCACAGGGTGGTAAAATGTGAGTTCCAAAGGGCTTGGGCAGCCCCACCCCCATGGCCTTGGTGGTTGCAGCTTACGGGCCTCCATTGGGCTGGCTCCACTCATAACCTCTACCTTTCCTTGGCAGACATTCAACATTCCTGGTCTCTCCCATTTCCTGGAGTCTCAGATTCATGTTCTACCTTCTCAGGGGTCCTTTGCCTGTCCTCAAGGCCTTCCTTTGAAATCTGAATGGAAGCCTCACTGACCCTACAACTGTTGCATCTGCATGCTAGTAAAAACTGTACCACATAGATGACACCAAGGTTTGCTGTCAGCAGATGCAGTAGCTGGACCCCCATGGACCATTGCTGCAGTGGATTCCGGGTGACTGGGTAGCTGAGCAGAGTGAAATGAATCCAGCAGAATGCGTTTCCCAGGAGGCCCTTCTTGAGTAGGAGTCCCAGGGTCTTTCTTCTGAAATGAAAGTTTTACTTTTTGCACCCTTGAACCTGTGATGGGTTGGGTGGTTCTGATTTCTGAGATGCCCTCAAGGCCTCTTTCTTTTTATCCCTGTCTGGAGTACTTGTTTTCTTTTTAGTGGCACTAATTTCTTCAGTGATTAAAGTTTATGCGTTGTCCCTTCTGGGCCAAAATTTTAAGTTTTTCAATTTTTTTCTGCTCCCCCTTTTACCTCTGATTCACAGTATAAATCTGGCTAAAAGCACTTTGCCCAGATTTGTGTTCACCCATTAACCTGTACGCAAATATTTATGACAGCTTTTTATATCATAGCCAAAAATGATTGGTGAATGATTAAACAAATTTGGGTCTCTCCATGCCCTGAAACACTCCACAACAATAAAAAGTAATGAACTATTACTAAACACAATTACCTATGAATCACCAGAGAATTATGCTGAGCTAAAAAAAGTTCATTCCAAAAGATTATATACTGTATAATCTGATTTATATAACATTCTTCAAATAACAAAATGATGGCACAGATGAATGATTACCGGGGATTTGTGGGCGAAAGAAGAAGGGTGTGGCCATAAAAGAGTGACTCGAGGAACTCTGATGTGGATGTTCTGTGTCTCAGCTGTTCTGTCAATGTCAATAACCTCGTTATAATATTGTACTATAGGCCAGGCCAAAGGTTTTCAATGAAGTGAATGTGAATCACAACCATCCCAGAGTTTTAAACATGTACACACCCCTCTCAGTAGGGAGGAAGGGAGTGTCTGCAACTATTTTCAAAAGGCTGTTGACCAAATGATTCTCTGTTCATATATATCCCATTATTGTCCCAGGATACAAGGGTGTGGTTTTTTGTTTTGTTTTTTTTTGTTTTTTTTTTTTTGGTTTTTTTCCGGTACCGGGAATTGAATTCACGACCTTGCACTTGCCAGGCAGGCGCTGTGCCACTGAGCTAAATCCCCAGCCCCAAGGTTTTTACAGAAATTAGATGAGGAAGGGTAAACAGGAGAGTTCTGTCTTAGAAGAAAGGCAGAATGAAGGATTCATCGAGAGAGAAACTAGAAGACACCTCATCAACAGGCCAGCGCAGTTATACAGACAAGGAATGACGCAGACGTGTGTTTTGGTGTTAGCTGTGGGCCCAGAGATCCATTAGTCAGGTTCATGTAATGGCATGGAGCTTAACTTCTCAATCAAGCTTCTTAACTGAATAATGACAATAACGCTTAAGGGACACAGCCGGACAAAGGGTATGCATACTTCTAGGTCTGCAACAAAATGATAACACGATCTGGCTTTCCAAAATGAGCAGGTGTCCCTGCCACAAAAGAGCATAACCATTCCTGGTGGTCCATGCCCTCTTCCTGAGGCCCAGTTAGCTCCACAAGGATGCCACGGGGACTTTAGCATCGGCCTTATCTACCCTCCCACCCAAGTCCTCCATCTCCTCTTATAGGAAGAACACAGATTCAAATCCTTCATCTAGACAGCCTGCCAAACAACGGCTTCTCCCCGCATCTTGGCCCAACTTCCTGGTCTGCAGCCAGAAGACAAACCTGGGAAAGGACAAAACAGGCCACTCTGTTATGACCTCTCTGGCCATAGCGTCTCACTAGGGAGTGGGCACCTGACACCAGGCAGATTGAAAACCAGAAACAAAGGAGTGGTCCAAGTTCCTTTAAGCTCAACAGCTTGGGGTCTCCTGACAAGTCCATAGAGCAACGATTAAAAGAGGAGAATGGAGTAGAGGTGACCCTGCCAGTGGGGATTGGTCCTCTGCCTCACTATCTGCTTTGTACTACCAGGTAACGGGGAGAAAGAGCAGAGAAAATGGGAACACTGCTCGGGACAGCATCTGGAAAACTTCTCATTCTCCAGAACTGCAGAACACAGAACCAGATGGGTTAAAATGCTCTGTAGTGGCCATGTGTGGGGTTCCTTCTGCAGGCAGATGAAAACCCCATTTCCCTGATAAGTACACACAGCTTCTGTTGTCGGAGACCACTACAAAGTGGCTCTGAGCAGGATTTCATATTAACCAATCGGCTTTCCGTGTTTACTTGGGAGTTGTCCACAGCTTAGGCACCTTGTGTAAAGATGGGCAGTGGACTCATAGTAAGTAAACCTCTGTGAGTCACTGGTCACCGCTGAGGCCTGTATTGGCCTGTGAAGGTGTGATGCCTCGAAGGATAAGATAAGGCCACAGCTGAGGACATCTGGCTCCAACCCCAGTTAACTTAAAGGAGACTGTAGCGGCAGGCATCTCACTCCTGCTGTGAAGGCCTTCCTGGAGATAACACAGTTCTCCTAAATTAACATAATGTATTCCTTGGAGAAGTCCTTAAAGGGTTTCCCAAGTCCTGCTCAGATTCTCCGCTGTTTTCTTGAGTATCCCCCCTCCTTTGTTGGTAAAATAAATAAATACAGACTGCCCAGAGAAGTCTTTGTCTAAACTCAGAGAATATCGAAGCTGTAAGAGTGAGACCCTCCTGGAGCCCTAAAATCATTTCAGTTGTCTCATTTAGTTAAGCTTTCACTGTCCACTTGCTTGGGAGATTGTGGGCCTGATCAGCCAGCAATAACTAAGGGTTATTTAACCTGATATCTATCTCATTTTCCTGCTTGAGTACCTCCTAATCCTTGTCCTTCTATTTTACTACCTCTCCAATTCCACCTTTCTAGAATGTCCAACTTTTCCTTTCTACCAAGATATGGTAGCTGTGAACAGGGTGGCTTGGGTCCTGTGACAACAACCTAACTCTTTTTCCAGCTCACTTGGGAAAATCTTGTGGAGATGTGGAGGGAAAGGACAGCCATTGCTTCCCCTGGGATTTGTCTCTTCCTCATTTGGAGATGAACCTTAGGAATCAATTAGTGTGAGAAGATGGGGGAAGAGACATGGAACAGACTCAGTGGGCAAAGTTATGTGTTTGTCTGGGCCTGGGGAGGAATAAAGCAGACAGAAGAGCCTTTCCATCTCATTGTACCATTCCGCCCACCATATGGTGGATGACTAGTGGTTGCTTGTCAAGATGGTGAAGATGAAAATGGCTGCCACAGGTCTGACAGGAAGTCACGGCTTTTGAAAAGATTATAAAGTACAGCACATAGTAAGTAGTCTATAACTGCACCTTGAACGCAGAATTCCTTAGATCTCCACAAATTTCATGGCACTTTCATGTATACTTTTCTCCAGACATTCTTCTCAGGAAAACCTTCAAGTGAAAAGGGAAAAAAATGTTGGGGAAATTTAGTCCAACGCCTATGAGAATCGTAATAGAGCTGGAGAGAATAAAGCCATATTGAACCAGAAAGCCTCCATCCGGGCATCAGCTACAGCCTCCCTATGCCTGCTAACATGTCTTCAGCCTCACTGCCATCCTGGAAATGGCTTCCAGTAGGAAACGGACTCTTTCCTTGTCAAGCCGCATTGTCCTGGCCCAGCGATGAGCCGTGAGGGCCCCGAATGGATTTTGTACAAATTAGATGCTCATCCTCTGGAATGGGAAATGCAGCAACATCTCTGTAGAGAACATTGGTCCTTGAGTCTTGGCCTTTATGAGAACATTCTATGAGAAATACATTCCCAATGGGCCTCCAGACTGGTTTTTCACCTACATTTTCCAAGTAATTTGCAATTTTCTGACCTGTCTTTCTCTTGTGTGAGTTGTCCCATCTGTCCCATGGGACAATTTAGGAAACAACAATAGGGTCAGATTATGACTCGATTTTGCCATATGATTCTCCCTAGTTTTTGGGGAGGGGAAGGGTTTTTTCCAGGGGAGGATTTTGTTTGGTTTGGTTTGGTTTGGCTTGGTTGTTGTTGTTTTCTTTTTTTTTTTTTTAATTATTGGTCAAGGTGCATAACTTCAGTTGCCAACCTTCCATCTCGTCCCCGCTTCCTTTTTTTCTCTCGGCTTTGCGTGCAAAAATCACCATGTTGAAAGCGGCGGTGCCCGAGGGGATAGAAAAACCCAACATGAGTGAGGCCAGTGCTGGTGACCGCGTTCTGAGCTGCTAATCAATTTTGAAAGACATCGATGGAAGATACAGGGAGATCGGTGTACAGTTAGAAGCCCCTAAATAAGCTTCAGTGCCCAAATATACACAGCATCCAGCTTTAGATTTCCCTCGAGTGGGAAGAGAAAGGCCAATAAGACTTTGTTAGCTAGGGAAAGGAGACAGTTATTGCCAGAGACAGAAGAGAAATCCAAATTTATTTTATTTCATTTATTTATTTATTTATATTTTTTGGTACTGGGAATCGAACTCATGACCTCATGCTTGTCAGGCTGGTGCTGTGCCACTGAGCTATATCCCCGGCCCAGAAATCTGAATTTAAAAGGAAATGAGGTCCCAGAAAGCACCATGATAACAATATGCACAGTTATTTGTGTAAATAAAAATAAGCGCTACGATATGTATTAATCACTTTGTCTGGAAAGACACACAAGACACTACTAACAACAAGACTCACACGGGACACGTTTGAGTTAGAGTGAGCCATGGAGGGAAAACATTGCTACTTATTTACATTTCTCCAGAATGACTGAAGCTTTATCATATTCCTGTAGAACATACAATAACTGAAAAGCCCAGAAAAGGAAGGGGGAAATTGAGCAGTCACACTGGTGGGCACTAACCAACTCTAGCAGGGTGTGGCAGTGCACGGCTATAATCCCAGCACTCAGGAGGCCGAGGCAGGCAAGTTTAAGGTCAGCATGGGCCAGATACTTTAAGGCCAGCCTGAATTACATAGTGAGACCCTCTCTCAAAAAAAAAAGCAAAAAAATAAAAGGGCCAGGGGTATAGTTCAGCAGCACGGCACCTGCTTGGAAAGCGTGAGGTCCTGAGTCTGACTTCGGGTAACAACAACAACAAAATAATAATAGATTTAAGTCACAGACCAGTGGGTGAAGGAAAGAGGTGAGATCATTTTAACTCACAGCTTCAAGCTAAGTCAAAAAAGAAAAATACTGCTCCACATATTGTATTATGCTTTTAGTTTTTTGAGGTGTTGTTGTTGTTGTTATTGTTTTTGAGACAGGGTCTCCTTTTGTAGCCCAGGCTGACCTTGAACTCATGGTGATCCTCCTGCCTTAGCCTCTCAAGGGCTGGGATTACAGGTGTGCACCACCAGGCCCGGCTGCATTCTGCTTTTAGAACCAACCATCCAAGAAGCAACAAACCCTTCTTCCTGTGAACCTTCTGTCCCAGGACTGCACTCATCCACACAGTCCTGCCCTTTGCATTTACATCAGTTCAGGTTCAGTGTAAATGATTCCTATTTCCTCTCCCCAGGATTCATTAGGCTTCCCCAGCCCCTTAGATCAGTGGACATTTTTGCAACTGCTATGTGGTCACGTCGCTGGTAGCTTACGGAGTCTGACCCGGGACTAGGACTTCACCATTGGGTAGCATCAGGAACAACTCAATGACTCTACTTCAGAGTCACTGCCAACTCTCCTAGAAGTGGGGCTGTATTTCCAAAGTATAATAATAATCAGATGTATGTGTTTATGTTAGAACTATTTTTACTGGAAAGGGAAGTTATAATAAATGACCGCAAATATTAATCGGAAAAGCAGCTTGTGCTATTGATGTAGAGGAAAGAGATTAGACTTTTAAGAAAAAAAAAAAAAAAGCTAAGGTTTATTTTCTTTTAACAAATATTTACTGAGCACCTGTCAAGTGGTAGGCACTGTTGTGGGTGCGGAGGATGCACAGTATGAACTGAAATGACAAACATCTCTATCCTCTTGGAGCTCATAGCGGTAGTAGAGCGAGGAGACTCACAATAAAGAAGATAAATTCAGAGGCAGGCATGGTGTCCCTGTCTATAGTCTCAGTTACTAGGAGGCTGAGGCAGGAGAATTGCTTGAGCCCAAGGGGTAAGGGCAGCTCGGGCAACACAGCAAGACCCTATCTCATAAAAAGACGGGGGTGGCTGGGGGTGCTGCTCTGTGGTAGGCTGTCTGCTAGTCTAGCATGCTCAAGGGCTCAAGTTTGATCTGTATCACTGGGGACAGGAGGAGGAGAAAGGGAAGGAGCAGGGAGGGGGTCACAGATCTAGACTGGGTGCCTGGAGCCAGGCTCCTAAGATAATTTGCACCTGCTGCTTCTGTGAACTCTTTCAGAGCACCTGGGGAGGTGGAGGCTTGGAGACTCAGCAGCCGTATGACCGGCCCGGCCTGAGGTCACTCAGCAGGTGCTCTGGGCAGCTGTTTTAGGCCAAGCCTTCGGAGCCACCTTTACTACAAGTTTACTGAGCACAAGTGATAGAAGGGAGAAGAAAACCCTTGGCTGAACCCCGTCAGGGACTTGAAGTTGAATATAACACAGGCATTGTCCTGGAAGAGCTTGTATCTCAACAGGGGCAAAAAAGGTATGTTAATTTCAGTTCAATGTAGAGCATGCTTTGAGGGTTTTGTTGAGCTCGGTTAGGGAGAAACTGCTTTGAAGTTGAAGGGAGAAAAGATGCTTTTAACAGGGTCCATGGTGCTCAGGCCTGGCAGGACCTTAGAATCACCCGAGGCGCCTTTTACATAGCTGCCTGTGCCTCAGGGTGGAGATTCTTCAAAAATTAAAACTCAGGTTGGGCGTGGTCACACAGGCCTGTAATCTCAACACTAGGGAGGCTGAGGCAGGAGAATTTCAGAGAGCTCCAGGCCAGCCTGGGCTACATAGTGAGTTCAAGGCCACCCTGAACAACATAGCAAGAAAAGAAAGAAAGACATAAGAAAGAGAAAAGAGAAAGAAAAGAGAAGAGAAGAGAAGTGAAGAGAAGAGAAGAGAAGAGAAGAGAAGAGAAGAGAAGAGAAAGAAAAGAAGAGAAAAGAGAAGAGAAATTCCTTTTGACCCAGCAATTCTCCTTCTAGGTATCTTCCCAAGAGCTAACGACATCCTATTACATGGGCACATACATACTCATGTTTTGTTTTGTTTGGGTTGGGTTTTTGGAGTTTTTTGAGACAGGGTCTCCCTATGTAGTTTAAGCTGGGCACTAACTCACCGTGTAGTCCAGGCTGGCTTCAAGCTCTCTGTAATCCTTCTGCACCAGCCTGCTCCGTGCTGGGATTACAGGTGGGCACCACCATACTCTGCTGCATACCCGTGTTTATAGCAGCACAATTCATCATAGCTAAGTCTTGGAAACAGGCTATATGTCCATCAACAGGTGAATGGATGAAGAAAATGTGGTATTCACACACAATGGAGTACTATTCTGCCATAAAGATAAACTTCGTTGCTTGTAAGAAGATGAACACACCTTGAGACCATAATGCTAAGTGAAATAAGCCAGGCTCACAAGCTTAAATATTGCATGGTTTCTCTTATATAAGAACCCAAGATATTAAAAAGGGCAAAATAAAAATAACAGGAAGTGGAGAGATAGATCTTTCTCAAATGGGAAATGGATAATGGGGCTGCTGGGGATTTAGCTCAGCTGCACAGCATCTGCCTGGCAAGCGCAAGGTCGTGAGTTTGATTCCCAGTACCAGAAAACAAACAAACAAAAAAAAAGGAAATAGGGGCTCGGGATTTAGCTCAGTGGCAAAAGCGCCTGCCTGGCGTGTGCAAGGTCGTGAGTTCGGTTCCCGGTACCAGAGAAAAACAAAAACAAAAACAAACAAAAAAAAGGAAATAGATGATGGGATGGAGGGAGGGAGAAGGAGGGGAAGGCAAGGGGATGAAAAAGGCATTAATACATGTTATATAGGGCTGGGGACACAGCTCAGCAGCACAGCACCTGCCTGGCAAGCACAAGGTCCTGAATTCAATTCCTGGTACAAAAAAAAAAAAGTGTTATACATAGGTACCAGCTCTACATAAGAAATGAAAATATATATACTGCAAACAAGTACTTAAAAAAAACCCAAATCTTTCAGGGCTGGGGATGTAGCTCAGCAGCATAATGCCTACCTGGCAAGCGTGAGGTCATGAGTTCAATTCCTGGTACCAAAACGAAACAAAACAAACAAACAAAAAAAAACTGTCTCTGAAACTACTAAAAATGAAGCAGTTATAATTACTGAATTGCAAAGCAAAAATTGCCATCATTCTTCCTTAGTTCATTCGTATGTAATGAATTCCTGTTCCCTAGACCAGTGGTGGCAAACCTATGGCACACATGCCACAGAGGGCTGTTTGTATTGCTGAAAGCTCTAAAAGGTTCGCCATCACTGTGGGCCTGGACCTGGGGTGAGCAGACCCATAATGCATTGGTATCTGAGGACAATTCCAGAATCCTGGCTCTCTGCACCATGCAGCCTTAAGGTTACTCAAGTGGTGGCCGAAATATCCACTGTGGTCCTTTTCCACAGAATCTGTACACAATCCCTGTCGAAGACAAAGAATGCCAGCCTGTAGCTGATTACTGAGCTTTTGGGGAAACATCAGAGTAAGACAAAACACAACAAAACAAAAGAAAACCTCGGTAGATGACAGAAGACTTAAAGTGACTGTGCTTTTACACTTCTTATGAAAGAACTGGTAAGAGGTCATTACAGAAAAGCCATGCTTTATGGCTTGCAAATAAATTTGATTTTTTTCTGCAAAATCAAAAGCAACAATAGCTGCACACCTATAATCCCAGCACTTGGGAAGCTGAGGCAGGAGGATCATTGGAAGTTCGAGACCATCCTGGGCTACAAAGTGAGCTCAAGGCTAGCCTGAACTGCATAACGAGACTCTGTCTGAAAAAGACAAAAACAAAAAAAAACAATAAACTCAACTCCAAAAAAAGGTTTAGACAAAATAAGCCATAGCAGTTAACCCTATTTCAAAAGAAGAACGAATAATTATACATCTAATTCATTAAAAAAGGAAAGCTGGATGTCATGGTGCACACCTGTAATCCCAGTACTCAGAAGGCTGAGGCAGGAGGACTGCCACAAGTTTGAGGCCAACCTGGGCTATATAATGAACTCAAGGACAGCCTGACCTACATAGTGAGACTCTGTTTTTAAAAAAAGGATAAACATAACCTTTAGAGAGAAAAAAAATTGAGGTATTCAATAGTCCCAACTTATACATTATAAATACATCAAGGTTATAGAAAGAACATATCAAGTAAGGAAAGTCAATGAATCCTAAATTCTAAATAGCTGTATACTAATAACAAGATGTACAAAAGCAATCGGAATCCCCAGTGGAAAACTATTGGCCTAAAAGATGCTAAATTCAAATCAGTAAAAATATGACTTTGTTAATATTAAAAAGAAATAACTAAGATTATGACCAAAGGCTCCAACCACATAGGCAGAGATCTGCTGCCCTCTCCTGGAGGCCAGCATAGTTCTGGCTCAAAGGAAGAGGAAGCTTAAAGAACCTCTAGACTTCTGCCTTCCTCCTTCCTCTCCCTCTTTCCCCACTTCCTCCCGTCCTCCTTCCTTCCTCCCTTCCTCATTTCTTCCCTTCCCTTTACTTTTTATTTTAAGGTGATTTAAAATTTACATAAAAATTGCAAAACCTCGAAGCTCCCCTGTGTACCTTTTATTTCACCCAGATTACCCAGTTTGGAATATTTCTAAATCAATCAGAATAAACTGGACCCCGGGGCACATTTAACCGTCTGTCTCACACCCCAAGCAATAAACTTGACAAGGAACTTGGTGAAGCACAAAGGGGCCGGGAGGCCCTGGCAGGTCATCCCTTCACCTGGCAGGTGCATCTGCCTTTCTGGAGCTCTTGTCTGAATGCTCTGTTTAATGTTCCCACCCTTGCACCAGAGCCAGTGCTCCTGCTGCCGCTTACCTGCTCAACTTCCTTTCTGTGGCGCTGGGCATCTGCTGAGCTAGTTGATGATTTATTTTGTGGACTGCTTCTCAGCTGCTTCCTCTTGCTAAAATCAGAGGGTATTTACAGTAACTGTTAGAATGAGGAGCAGGAGCAGTTGGAGGAGGAAGGGTGATAGGAATGACATCGGGAACCTCCAAATGATATCAATGAAATATTACAATTCCCACCTGCTAGCTGTCCAACACCCCACGCTCACGTTCCCCAAATTCAAAGAATAAATTCTAAGGAACAATGGAGGTTAAGAGTAGGAAATTTTATTGAGGGAGAGACAGGAGGAGACCTGGAAAGTGGGTTGCCATGGACTCTACTTACAGGGGAGGCTTTCTAGAGCAACATCATGACCGGCACAAAACCAGGAGGTGGGTGTAAGGCGGGACAAAACTACGATCAACCAGGGGGCTGGGGATTTATCTCAGCGGCACAGCACCTGCCTGGCAAGTGCGAGGTAGTGAGTTCAATTCCTGGTACGGGAAAAAAACAAAAAAACAAAACAAAAAAAAAACTATGATCAACCAATAAGATTACAAGTGTAGTCGCTTAGGTAGTAGTGAGCCAACAGGGAGGCAAGTTCTGTAGCAAGTGCACACAGAAAGAACAAGGACCTCCCCTGGAAGGGATGGGTCAAGGTCTTGGTCTCCCAACCAGGTGATTGATGCCTATTTAGAATATCCATCACTATTGTTCATCCCTTGGGGACATATGTAGGTGCAGTCTTCCATCTCTGTCTCTAGGCCTGGCCTTCAGCAAATGCGCCTCCACCCACAGTTGTATTGTGTTCTTATCTTCTGCACTGGCTTCTTCGTGGGTCTGTCCTTGTCTGACTGCCTAGAATATTTCTACGTCACTTAACTGTCTATAATAGAAGAAGGAGAAGAAAAGGAGGAGGAGGATGAAGGAGAGACAGGGAAGGAAGAAAAGGGGGAGAAGGAGCAGGAAAAGGCAGTAGTGGAAAGGTATTAGGGTCTTGGCCTAGCCCCAATCTCCTAAACCAGCGGATGGTGAACAGCTCAAATAAAAGAGACTGGTTGTATCTTTGGAGCATCCAGAAAGGTCAGAATTCTCTTTCTAAGCCAGGCATGGTGGCTCACGCCTGTAATCCCAGCACTTGGGAGGCTGAGGCAGAGGATCGTTGCAAGTTCGAGACCAGCCTGGGCTACAAAGTGAACTCCAGGGGGGCCAGGGGGCCCTGTGTTCAGCAACTTAACCCTGTACAGCCTGGTCCAACAGAAAGAGAGGAGGAAGATGAGGAGGAGAAGGGTCAGGAGAGCGAGAGGGAAGGGGAGCAAAGGGGTGAGCAGGGAGGGGAGAAAGAGAAGGAGGAGAGGAAGTTGTTACAGGACTGATAACCTATTGACTCTGAATATTTGAGTCACAGTCCCTAAGAACTAGGACACTCTTTTATAAACCCACAGTATAACCATCAAAATCAGAAACTGGTATCAACCCAGTAGCCTATCCATTCTATACACCCTATCAAATCTTTTCAGTTCTCCCAAAGGTATTTTGTAAACCCAGGATCCACACCAAGAACACAGTACCATATTATCTCTGTTTCATCTCTGTTCTTTTCAGTCTAGAACAGTTCCTCAGTCTGTTCCAGTCTTTCACTACCTGGGAATTCTTCAGGAATACAAGCCCGTTATTGTGTAGTTATTTCATCCCTCAACCTGGATCGGTCTAAATTTTCTCATGATTTGTGTGTTTTCGTCGGGAACTTCCCATGAGTGGTATTGGGTTCTCAGTGCATCACATGAACTACATAATGTCGATTTGTCACTTTATGAATTCTGTTAACTATATCTTAGTAAGAGAGTTCTACCAGATCTCACCAGTATAAGGTAATTAGTAAGTATGGCATACTTCTTCATTAATAATTTTTGTGGAGAAGGGGCTGGGGATTTAGCTCAGCGGCAAAAGCGCCTGCCTGGCAAGCGCAAGGTCATGAGTTTGGTTCCCGGTACCAGAGAAAAACCAAAAAAATAATAATAATAATAATAATTTTTGTGGAGAGCTACTTTGAAGACTAATGATCTCATTCCTCATCATGATGGCTCTTGCATGAATAAATTATTATGTGGTCGTTACAGAATTGTGATTCTCTAACTCCATCACTGCTTCTCTTCTTATTCATTAGCATTCTGATGTAGAGTTTTCTCTTCTCACTCATTCATTCATTCATTCACGTATATCAGTATGGATTCATGGAACCCTCTTCCGTGCAAAGGTTTACAATTTGGTTTTCTTGCTGTTTTGGGTTGTTGTTGTTGTTGTTGTTGTTTTTGAGAGTTGGGCTTTTGTTTTGTTTCAGCAGCTCTGGGATGGAGCCCAGCACTCGACCACAGAGCTAAATTCATGGCCCTTTATAATTTTTACTTTGACACAAGGTCTTGCTAAGTTGCCTAGATTGGCCTCGAATTTCCTCCGACAACCTCCTGAGTTGCTGGGATTCTTACAGACAGCAGAGTAAAAAATATCATAAGCACTTAGGTAAAAAATATCCTATGCAGTCAAACAGGGGTAGCCCCTCAAGAGGGTCAACACAAAAGATGAGAATTCATCACAGCTATGGCTGGAGGCACATCTGTTGGAGCCCAAGCCTCAAGAGAAAGACAGAATGACCAGGCTTACGTGCTTCCCCAAGGGATAGGATAAGTGGTAGCGCCTGGTCCGATAAAGTCTAGACAGATACCAGTCACCTCAGCGGGTGACCAAGACCCTTTGACCCACCCCTTCCCGAAAAGGTCTTTGTTCTTTCCATGTACGTTTGCTATGTGACCTGCTTCCCCGTTGGATCAATATCACCTATTGTCGAGACCACTCGACAGGCTTTTGTGACGGCAACAAGGCACGCAATCTGTTATCTGGGTGCAGGCCGACAAATGGGCAGAAAGGCCATCTGTAGGGAACAAAGGAAAGCGGCCTTTTTTGTAGGGATGGAAAGAAGGCAGGGACATTAGGTGGGAAGATGTTATAAACATCTGTGGCCCAAGTTCCCTGGCTGTCTTGCACCTCAGTATGCAAAGTCCTTGAGTGGTGTAAATTTTTGGGTGCCTCCAGATGTCTGGGGACCTGCGCGATTTCGTGTCCTATCTTATCTCCTTTACAACATCCTGTGTTTGCCGAGGACAGCCTCAGGGCTGAGCTGAGTCTCCACCGAGAACAATGCCTCTGCTGGCAGACAGGCTGGGGGCTGGGAGAGTCATGTCCAAGTCAAGCCTTACACTTGCTCATTGGTTGACCATAGTTTGGTCCCGTGTTGCACCCACCTCATGATTTTGCTCTATAAAACTTCCTCTGTGAAGTGGGCTTGTTGGCAGTCCACTTGGGACCCCTCCTGCCTCTCAGGAGCTGTCATTTTCTCAATAAAATTTCCTACTCTTAACCTTTGTTTTCCCTTAGAATTCATTCTTCGATTTTGGGGAACATGAAGTCAGTGCATCTGACATCTAGCAGATTAGGAGTTACAATATTTCTCCTCTATCAGGACTACAGGGCATTTGTGCTTGTCAGCTGGGCTAACTGGAGCTCAGTGCTCAGAGCTGGTTGTTCAGGGCCCTGTGTGTTTATTTTCCCACTTCACTGTCCGGAGTACTTCTGAAAGACTAGTTTTCATTGCTTCTCACAGTGTAACTTTCAAGACTTCAAAACCAGTGTGAATCTGGGCAGAGTCAAACATGGGCAGCATACATTAGGAAAGTAGATTTCAAAATTTTGAGAAACAAATTTGCTTTCACATCATTTGTGCGATCTCCTGCATTTTCATTTACTCCAGTCAATGTTACGTTCTTCCCTTTGCATCATCTAGCAGCTGCTGGATTGATTTCTCATAGTCCCTTGCTGTTTTTAAGATGATCTTATCTTTTTTTCATGATTGATAATTGCAAGTCTGTCTTCTGTAGCTGAAATTCTGACCACACATTGGCTCATTCTGCTACAGATACTTTCAATGGAATTTTTATTCTCCTGGATATCTGTGTGAATCTGTTTTATGGATTCCATTTCTTTCTTTCTTTCTTTCTCTCTTTCTTTTTTTGGTCTTTTTGAGACAGGGTCTCACTGTGCAGTTCAGGCTGGCCTTGAGCTCACTTTGTAGCCCAGGCTGGTCCCGAACTCACAACAATCCTCCTGCCTCAGCCTCCCGAGCACTGGGATTGCAGGTGTGCACCACCATGGATTCCATTTCTTTCTGATGTTGGGCATCCATGGCTTCCATCATTTTCTTAAGCTTCTGTATTTTTTTTTTTTTTATCTGTATCTGCTTTGGAGTCACTAAGTCGTCATTTGCATTGTGGACATCATCTCTGTAGTTATCTGAGAAACTATTTCTGATTGGATTTTTTTCAAGAGCCTCATCCATTTGCTTTGCTGTTACCATTTCAGGGAGGCCTGAAATGGTATCCTGAATGGGTGGCTTTTGATTGCCCCACCTCATTGCCCCCAAATTTGCCTTTGCTGAACTGGATGTCTGGGGCTGCATCTTAAATGTCTGCTCATTTTCTTTGCTTTTCTTTTTAGTTTAATTCCTGGGTTGATGCTTGTAAATTGCGTATGGTGAGTTGCTTTACTGCCATTATGTAGGGCCCTTAGGAAATGACTACTTCTCAGAGGTGTTCTGCAAGTGTAGCTGGTTTTGGGGTTCTGAGTCTGTCGTAAGAGCCTACCTCTTCAGTTTACCGGGGATGAGAAGCTGCTGCCTGCTTACACAGTCTCAGTCCCAGCTAGTGCAGTCTTCACGTCCACTGTTCCCTTTCGCTGCTGTGTCTCTCTGTGGAGGCCTCTGGGGTCCCCAGCCGTCACCGCGTGTCTGGAGGTTTGAACAGTTCCTCCGTCTCAGGGAGAAGGTGTGGTCGGCTACCTTCGTCTTCGTTGAAGTTTCTCTCTTTGCTCTCCCCATGGACTTCAATTCTCACTTCAGATCCTTCCTGGGTCCAGGTGACCCACTTCCCTCCTTGTCTTCCTCCTGTTGCTGTGTTCTAGTGTCTGGATGGCAACTGTCAGAGAGGCCCTTTCTCTGCTGCTTAGCACTCTGCCGTTTTTCCAAAAAGTTTGCTTTTGCTATAGAGATTAAAGATATAAGAAACTAGGAAAATCAAATGCTTGCTACTCATTCCAGTTGCAATTGCAAGAGAAACACTTAAAAATAGATTCCCAGGAGAGGAAACACTCACTGAGTTTGATTTTTCTCCTCCCCACCTTGGTTTTTTGAGACAGGATCTTACTACATAATTCAGGCTTGTCTTGAACTCACTATGTAGCCCAGCCTGACCTTGAACTTGTGCTGATCATCCTGCCTCAGCCTCCCACATCCTGAGACTGCAGATGTGAAACCGTCAGGCCAGCTGAGTTTGAGTTTTCAGAGGCTCTCAACCACCTGTGAAGTCCAAGTCCCACGTGACCCCTGGAAGAGAATGGCTGGCGGCGGCAGGCAGAGGAGCCAGGAGGAGGGCAAGACGTGGGTTATGCCTTGCTCAAGGCCCTGGGGCCTGTATTTGTGAGCCCTAGATAGATGTGGATAGCCCACCCCCACCAGCGCCAGTTGTGTAAGGGAGGAGCCAGTAGCCGGTGGGCTGCAGGCCTTCTCAGGAGCTTTCTCCTGGAGTCGGGCAAAGTACTCCCAAACTAAGGAAGAAAAGCTGCGCTGCTCTTGTGCCCGGATGCTTCCTCCTCCAGTCTCCACTCTGGCCAGCATTTGGCTCTCCCACAACAGAAAATTTATGCTCTATAAAATCTCTGTTTCCTGGCCTTACATCTGATTTTTTTTTTTCTTGGTGCAGTATTTTTCAGAACTGTGACATTTAAAATGTCACGGGGGAAATACATTTTCCCATCATGCCAACTTGTTGTGACTAAGGGGTGTGGGTATGGAGCAAGAGTAGAAAAGTTGGAAAACTGAAATTGAGATTGGTCAATGGAAAATAACACCGGGAACTCTGTTAACAGATGATTTTCAAGCCAAGCCCGGTGGCAGATGCTGATAATTGAAGCATTGTGGAGGCTGAGACAGGAGGATCATAAATTGAAGCTGAGCCTGGGCAACTTAATGAGACCCTGCCTCAAATTTTAAAACACAAACTTTAAAAAAAATGCGCTTGGGAAAGGAGATCAGTGTGAAGGTCGTGCGTTCAATCTCCAGTATTATCAGAGAGAGAATTTTGGAAAAAAAAGCAAAATCATGACTCTCTTACAGATTTTTTTTTTTTTTTTTTTGGTATCAGGAATCGAACTCAAGACCTTGCACTTGCTGGGCAGGTGCTTATGCCTCTGAGCTACATCCCCAGCCTTCTTACAGATTTAAAAATGATCATGTCAGAGATTTCACTGATATGGTACAGGACCATCAGGCAAAGTTACAACCTATTCAAACAGAAACTGAGCAGCGTAAACTGTAGGTGGAATAAAGAAACGGTGAGGCAATTTGCAAATAGAAGAACCAGAAGGACAGAAATGGCATTATCTGTCAGTTACCTACACCTACAAAGGATGTTGTGACTTATATTTAGATGAACCCCCAAAACCTTATGCGCTCATAGGTGGAGCTTTGGGGAGGTGATTGGAAAATAGGGGGCGCTATACCCTCGGGTGGACGAATCCTGATAACTTTAGTGCTCCACGTGCTGTTGGGAGGGGGACCCTGGTTGGAGGGGGCGTGGCCTGGCGGGGTCTAGTCCCCCTTCCTCCTCCTTTGACTCTACCTCCTTACCCCTGCAAAAAGAGCAACCCGCTTCTGCCAGGGTCCTCCGCCTGGTCTCCTACCTTGGAGCCAGCTGACCCTGGACTGAAATGTGAGCCCAGAGAAACCTCTGGCCCTCTAAATTGTGAGGGCTGGGGGGCTGGGGATTTAGCTCAGCGGCACAGCGCCTGCCTGGCAAGCACAAGGTCCTGAGTTCGATTGCCGGTACCAGGAAAAAAAACAAAACGAAACTAAAATTGTGAGGGTTGGGTATTTTGTCCCAACAACCAGAAGGTAACTACTGTAAGTCAAAGGAGTTTCAAATTAGCTCAAGGACCATACAGGAATACTCATCCCTGAAGGGTATGCTGTATGTGATGCATAGTTTCCCATTGAACCACAAAATTATTTTTGCAATCCCCTTTCTTTTGACCAAAAATAATCTTAAAGAATTATTAGTTTTGAACAAAATAAGATTGGTTCATTATGTTTGGTATGATTTTTATTTGTTTATTTATTTTTGTTTTTGTTTTTGGATACAGTGTCTTGCTGTGTAATTCAGGCTGGCCTGGAACTCACTAATTACCCCAAGCTGGCCTCAGACTCACAGATCCTCCTGCTTCAGCCTCCCAAGTGGTAGAAATAGGTGTGTAATGGAAGTTTTTGTAAGGAATCTCAGATTGAACTTTTTAAAATCTCTTGACACTAGGAAGCCACACCAAAAACTTTCTACCAGGCTTCCCTCGAAGGACCCATAAGTTTGATTGAAATAGCCTGAGTCTTTAGTCTGCCAGCAAATGACTTTCCTTACTTATTTATAAATCTGGAATCCTGTAAATGACAGCCAGTCTTCCCAGCAGGGCATTACAAGCACTGACTCCATAAAATTAACCTTCATTTAATAGTACCTGACAGTGTTTGATTACATTAACACCATTCTCAATGATAACATTGCAGGCAAGGCCTTGGCTGTACAACCAAGCTTCCAAATATGTCCTAGGAAAAGGAGGACAGATTCTCCTTGAACCTGTGCCAATAACGACATTGTCACGGAAATAAGACTATTCACTAAGAGTTTCTGAATCCCGGAAGTATCAGGCAGGGACAATAAGATATCACTTACTAACATTGCATTTCAGTTTGAAAAAGCAGACTTCGATAAATTGTTATGAGCTATAGATAGCTTAGGAGGAAGGAGGAGGACTTTCTCTTCCATTTGAAAATTAAAACATTACATCGACAATCCTTTAAGCAAAAACTTTGACAGACTCTCATGCATGCGTGCAGTCCTATCAACTAATTCTTGTTCCACTGCGTTTCCGGTTAGCAGATTTTGTTCCGCTGGATTCCCAAGGTTCCTGAGCTTACCAGCTTCTTAATTCCAACTACTTGTGTGGACTCAGAGTTGTTCAAACAAGGCTGTCAGGAACCTGCACCTCGAAGTTCTTTTCCACAGGACTCTGGCATAGTCTTTTGTTGGTGACAAAGCGCTCTGACCTGTAGCTGATTGTTGAACTTGCAAGGAAGCTTCAGAGTGATCCCCCACAAAAAATTTTTTAAAAAAAATCTATATTTGAAGGTGATAAAAGGCTTGACATGGCCGTGGTTAGCTTATAACTTTGTATTGATGATTATCAAAAATGAAAGCTCTGACAAGAGTTCATTACAAGAATTGTAACTGACAAGCCTATTTATTTCACTGCTTTGGTGGCCTGCAAACCAAAACCAAGAAATCCAGAAGTCCTCACTATAGATTTCACCTAACATGCAAAGACACATCAACATCAATCCTTCATAAACTCTTCGAAAACACTTCCCAGCCCTTAGATGGGACCAGTATTACCCCAACACCAAGTACGGACAGAAATAGCACTGCATGTCAACCTCTCTTGTGAGTAGAAGAGTAAAAATCTTTGATAACATATTAGCAAATCATATCTAGCCGTGTATACAGGAATCACAAACCGAGTGGTGTTGATCATGATGCTACCCTTTGTGCCGAGCTCGTGGTCTCACAGTATTGAGGAATGAAGCTGTGAACCAAAAGGAGGAAATTAAGAGAGTTTTATAGGAAAGAAGAAGAAAAAGAAGAGCTCCTGGGTGTCTTGCGTGGGTGGCTGCTGAGGCTCTTGTCAAGGGTATTTTGTCCCGCAGAATCACAAGTTGGGTAGCTACGGGTCAAACTATAATCAGCTCATAGGGTTACAAGTGTAGTGACTGAGCGCATATTGGTGCAATCCGAAAGAGAGGCGCTAGTGAGGGTGTATCAGCGGGCATCGTTAACCTTAGCTCATTTATAACTTCTAATGTGGAAGGATCAAAAGCATTCCTGGAAAGGGATGGGAGTATGGGTCAGGGTGTCCTGGTTGCCCACCTATGCGTCTGATACCTATCTAGGCTCGCTAGACCAGGCGTGCTGCTTGCAGTATAATCTCCAGCTGCTGTTTATCTCTAGGGAGGCTCACAGGGCTGACCATCAGCCTCCATCTTGAGACCTGGCTTTCTTCAAATTTCATCTCCTGTCATAATTTTGATGTCTCGTCTTGTGCACTGACTCCTTTGAGGACCATATACCTTTCTGACTGCCTATTAATTTTTAACTTAGCTATCTATAATACTAAAAAAAAGAGAAGCCTAGTTTAACATCCAAAAATCTGTTAATGTAATATACAATATTCACAGTAAAAGACAAAAACCTCATAATCATGCCAGTAGATGCAGAAAAAGTGTTTGACAAAACCCAATGCTCATTCATGAAGTTAGGAAGACAGTTTCATTTACAATAGCATCAAAAACAATAAACCAGGCATAGTGACACATATCTATAACCTCAGCACTCTGAGAGGCTGAGGCAGGAGGATTGGAAGTTCAAAACCAGACTGAATAACTTACTAACTTAGTAAGTACAAGACTTATACAGTGAACCGAGGTACCACTGTTACACTGAAACCTGAAAATGTTGAAAGAAATTTTTTTTTTTTTTTTTTTTTTTTTTTCCGGTTCCAGGAATCAAACTCAGGACCTTGCGCTTGCCAGGCAAGCGCTTTGCCGCTGAGCTAAATCCCCAGCCCCATTGTTGAAAGAAATTGCAGACTGTCTAGATAAGTGGGAAGATACTCCATGGTCCTGGATTGCATGACTTACTCGTGTGAAAATTCTTCACACTCATCTGCAGGCTCAACACAATCCCTATCCAGTTCCCAACTGCTTTTTTATAGAACTTGACAAGCTGACCCTATAATTCATAGGAAATGCAAGGGACAGAATATCCCAGACACTTTATTTATTTATTAAGAACAAGATTGGTTTTAATATCAAATGTATAATATACTATTCCTACTATAAATAGCAAAACACTACAAACCGTTTGCATTATAATATAAATACTGCGTACATAGTGGTTATTCTGTATTGTTTAGGGAAGAAGGAGAAAGTGGGATAGGAGGAGAGAGAAAGTCGGTGTGTGTGTATTCAGTATAGACACAATTCTTTCTTCCTGAAACATGTCTGGACCAGGCTTGGTTGATGGGTTTAACCCACAGATACAGAGGACTGTGTGAGAAAACAGGTGTTTTCGCTCTGGATGGTGTGAGGAAATCTGGGAAAAGATCTTAGAAAACAATAAAGCACAGGCCAAGTTCACACTCCCCATCTGAGATTTCCAACAAGAGCGGGAGCTGAGAAAGGCTGTCGGAGCGGGGAAGCCTCTCACAGATGGCCCGAGCGCGCTTCCGAGTCATAGCAAGTTTTCCCTCAAAACCGAGCCAGATGCCCAGAATGTGAGCGCGCCTTCTCCCCCAGACTACAGAGACTGCCCCGGTTTGGGGAAAGCCTGTCTGAGTGTTCTTTCCAACTTCAAGAGGACTGTGTCTGTGCAGTTGATCAAAAACCTTCCCATTCTGGCCGGCGTGTATTCACATGGCAGAATAAATGTTCGTCCCAGACGTGGCTCCGTGCAGTGTCCCCATCCTCAGGCAAAAAGCCCAAGGACTTTATCCATACAAATTTAACCTAGGCAAGGCTCAAGGTCTCTCATAATTCCACAGCTTTTCCCACACAATTCATCCATAGCAAAACAAAAAATAAACATGATTATGTCTAACATCTCTGCGATTTTCCAGGCGTCCTCTGGGAAATCACAAAAACAGCTAAAGGAGCAAAAGATATCCAAAAATGTTTACTTTTTAAATTTTATGTGTAGGGTTTTATTTTACGTGAGCAGAGGTCACAAGGCATCAGAGGAGGCTCACGGGGAGTTTTCTGGGGTGAGAGCCCTGGATTGTGGCTCTGGATTGTGACACCCTCACAACTGTGGTGCTAATGAGGGTGAACTTCACCGTACGGAAAGTATACCTTCATTTGTAAAAATGGGGAAAGAACTTGTAGGAGATTTGCACTGAGCACTGAACAGTTGGCTCTATGAGAAACAGTACTACCTCTGGCTTACATCTAGATGCCCCCCCAAAGCCTCAGGTGAGCCAAGGTGGGGTTTTGGGGAGGTGACTGAATCATGAGGGTGTGATACCCATCAGTGGATTGGTCCACTGGTGAGTTTATAGCTAAATGTAATGTTGGGAGGTGAGGCTTGGTCCGGTGACACGAGTCACTAGGGCCATGGCCTGAAAGGGTCTCTCTCCCTCTGCCACTGATCTCTCTCTCTCTCTCTCTTTCTCTCCCTCCCTTCCTCCTCCCTCTCCTCTTATCTGCCATGCCATGAGCGGTTTCTCCTTCACCATGCCACCCTTCCTTGGAACCAGCCAGCTATGGACTGAGACCTCCACAAACTGAGCCAACGTCAACCTCTCCTCCCTTAAGAAGTTATGAGTGTCAGGCATTGCATCCCAGGGACAAGGAAGTCACTACGACAGAATGTAACACAATCGTAAAAACCCTTTGCTTTTTCCTACATGAGAAAATTTTGCCTTCTTAAATAGTGACAGATAAAATAAAGTCAACATAAGCTGCAGGAAGTGCTCCTGGTAGAACACAGATCTTCTACCTTGGCAGATCACTTAGAAAGCAAGCAGACCCTGCATATGTGGCTGAGAGCTGTAAATTGTAAATCAAAAAAGCAAGTCAACAAAGCTGAGCAAACTTGGCTAAGATTTTAACATGTTTCACACCATTTCAGACTCGTTACTTCCACATACTATAGTCCAGGGTAAATAAAATTCTCCTTTGAAAACTTCCTACAGCATTAGATGTCTATCCAGGATCTGTCCTTCACTACTGCTTATTCTAAACCAATCCGCCATTTGACTGTTCCCCCTCCCTTGATAAACAGGAACACATCTCTGCTCATTCGTGTATACGCATTGTAACTTTTATTTGGAGGGGGTTAGGGGGTTGGTTGGTTTGTTTTGAGACAGGGTCTCACTATGTAGCCCAGGCTAGGCTAAACTTGAAGTGATCCTCCTGCCTCAGCCTCCGAGGTATTGGGATTACAGGCCACGATGCCAGGCCTATAACTTTTAATGGTGTACTTTTAATTTCATGAGGAAAACTAGGGGGAAGGCACTGTGCACGTTAGCATTTTGGCAGATCACAGCAAAGCATTCTATGGCCCTCTGCAACCTTCCAGTATCGCTTCTGCAAGTTGTAAAAATGAACAGGTTTGTGAATACACCTGAAAATACAACTTCTCTAGAACATGTCTCTATGAACTTAAAATTGTGCTTAGCAATCAGAGTTTTCAGTTTAGACATGATCTAAACATCCAGTGAATATCCATTAACTCAGCTTAGTGTCTGTCCAAACTTTCAAGTTGCCTAATGATCTTAGAAATCATCTTCAAGGTGAGCTTGGTAATGCACACCTGTGACCCCAGCGCTCAGGAGGCTGAGGCAGGCAGATCACAAATTCAAGCCCAGCTTGGACAACTCCATTCTGGACAACTTAGCAACTTAGCGAAGCTCTGCCTCAAAATAAAAAATAAAGAAAAAAAGGGCTGGGGGTGTAGCTCAGTGTTAAGGCCCTGAGTTTAATTGCCAGTACTACTAAAAGAAAGTTATCTTCAAGCTGATATGCTACAACACAAAATTATTGCTGAAATGTCACTTTAGTAAATAAAATAGTAATTAATTTAGGTAAACATAAACTTATATTTTCATAAACTTAAAATATTAAGGAGCAATGCTAGCTTATTCAATGAATAAATCTACAAGTTTAAGAACATATCCAAATAAAATAAAAATATAAGCTTCTGTCATATGGACAAATCAGGGAAAATATAGCTCTTTGTATTAAATCAAACTTACTAAATAAGTTTTATTCTCAAAAATTTGTCTAAATCATGTAAATTTTGATTCTTAAATAACTGTAAATTTTGGGGTTTGGAATTTTGGTTTTTTTGTTTTTGTTATTATTGTTGTTATAGGGGTTTGGGGTTTTGAGTTTTGTTTTGTTTTGTTTTGTTTTTGAGACAGGGTCTCATTTTGTAGTTTAGGCTGGCCTTGAACTCACTATGTAGCTCTAGCTGGCCTCAAACTCATGGAGAGCCTCCTGCCTCAGCCTCCTGAGTACTGGGATTACAGGCATGCACCACCATGACCCACTAACAATTGCAAGTTATTAAAGAATAATTTTTAAAGCTTGCACATTGAAAGTATACAAAGTTCAATTTTGTTATTTTTTGGAATTTTGAGAAATATTTTTTCTAAGTCCTTCTTTATTTCTATAAGCCCAGAAGAACAGAGTTCCTTCCCAATCCATGTTACTAACACCACAGAAAACATTCCATTTTTACACAATGAGAGGTAAAGGCCTCTCTGAATTACAGACATAAACACAACCGAACAGAGAACTGACAACTTAAGGTGTAAGATCTCAGCCACAGGTCAAGAATAAACACAGGATTACCAAACTCAGTGCTACCCATAGAGGTGTTCTCTGCAGTGTATATTAACCGATTGAGCTTGAAATAAACAATGGATAAACAAACAGAAAAGACTAATACACCAGAATCTACCATCCTTCACCCAACAGGGACAAGATATCTATAAACCACTGATCCATTTCCATATATCACCAAACTGTCACACCATCAAATCAGATGTCCAATACAGAATATTTTGCCAGCTATAAACAAACCAAAAATAGCTGAGTGCAGTGGAACCTATCTGTACACCCAGCTACTCAGGAGGCTGAAGCAGGAGAATCACAAGTTCAAAGTGAGGCTGGGCACCTTAGCGAGATCTTGCCTCAAAACAATAATTTAAAAAATTAGAAAACCAGTTCACGCCGGAGTCTAGGAAGGAAGTGTCTCAGTGGGACTCGGCTGCTCTGCGACACTCTGAGGAAAAGCTCACACCAGGTGAGAAACTCCTCAGACCCCCTCGGGCCGCGCCGCTATGGGCGGGGAGACCCCAAGAAGCCGCGGGGCAAGACGTCCTCATTCGCTTTCTTCATGCAGACCTGCCGCGAGGAGCACAAGAAGAAGCACCCCAACTCCTGGGTCAGCTTCCCCGAGTTCTCCAAGGAGAGATGGAAGACCATGTCTGCCAAGGAAAAGTCGAAATTTGAAGATATGGCAAAGAGTGATAAAGCTCGCTATGACAGGGAGATGAAAAATTACGTTCCTCCCAAAGGTGGTGATAAGAGAGGAAAGAAGAAAGAACCCGATGCTCCTAAAAGTCTACCATCTGCCCTCTCCCTGTTTTGCTCTGAACATCACCCAGAGATCAAAAGTGAACCCCCAGGCCTGTCCATTGGAGACACTGCAAAAACAACTGCGTGAAATGTGGTCTGAGAAGTCAGCCAAAGATAAACAACCATATGAACAAAAAAGCAGTTAAACCCAGCATGGTGAGGCACGCCTGTAACCCCAGCACTCCAGAGGCTGAGGCAGGAGGATTGTTTCGAGTTCGAGGCCATCCTGGGCTACAAAGTGAGCCCAAGGCCAGCCTGAACTGCATAGTGAGGCCCTGTCTCAAAAAGACAAAAAAAAAATTCACGTTGTAGCTTTTTGAGGGGCTACTACATACAGTTAGATTTTGAAGCTTTGGATGTTAAATATTCCTAAACATTTAATAGTTCTTTTCATGTGTATGGTAGCACAACAAATTTGCAGGAACTAGTACAAATAGTTAAGTTTTGGGGTGTTTTTTAGGATGTTGCATTTTGTGGTTAAAAAAATATTTGTAATAAAATTATGTATATTTCTTTAAAAAATTAAAAGGGCTGGGGATACAGCTCCGCAGTAAAGCATTTGCTCAGCATTTGCAAAGCCCTGGTCCAGTTCAAGACAAAAGCACCAAAACAACAGCTATGACAAAAAAAAATAGAAAAATTAGAAACAGATAGAAAAATTAAATTTGGAAAAGCAATGATGATGAAGTCCCCCACTGGTAGTCAAGCAAAAAACAACCCAGACTTAAGCTGGCTGAGAGGTTGATGAAATTTTATTTGGCTGATAAGTGAACCCATTGGGCATCTTGCTGGAGACACCCACCCTGCACACTGTTAAAAAATTGTTTTTGTTAGACATGGTGGTGCACAGCTATAATCTCAGCACTCAGGAGGCTGAGGCAGGAGGATCACTGTGAGTTCAAGGCCAGCCTGGGCTACATAGTGAGTTCAAGGCCAATCTGAACTGCATAGCGAGATCCTGTCTCAATTTTTTTAAAAAAGGAAAAAAAATGAGTTCAGAGAAAAGTAAAATCGTAACTCTTATACAGATAGAAAGGTGAACACATGTTAAAGATTTTGTTTTACTCCTATAATAGGAAGGAACCAACCAGATGTTATAATCAGTTCAAGAGAAAAAAAACAGAAGACCACAGATTTATGTGCAGTGAAAGAATGTTGAGATGAATTGCAAATGGAGACGAAATTGATTTTTTTTTTCCCACAGAGGAAAAGGAAGTCAACTAAATCTCTACCAGACAAGACAGAATTCACACATCTATCAGCCCGCTACCACTTTAAAAAGAGTTGAAAAACTCTGAAACGATAATCAGGGCTAGAAGCAGACAGCCCTAATGGACATACTATAAATGATGCATAGTTTGTCATGGAAACACAACGCTTTTTCTACCCCAAATATTTATTCATTTTTTTATTTTGCTCCTGGCCCTGTGCTAAATACTTCACAAGTTTATCTCATTTAATCATCACACTAACCTGGAGAGTAGGTACAATTATTATTATTATTATTATTTTGGTCTTTTTGAGACAGGCTCTTGCTATGCAGTTCTGGCTGGTCTTGAACTCACTTTGTAGCCCAAGTTGGTCTCGAACTTGCAGTGATCCTCCTACCTCAGTCTCCCAAGTTGGTAGGTATAATTATTAAACACCCTTGGCAGATTAGGAAACTGAGGCTTCAGTCAGTTTAAAGAAAAATATATCGAGAAGATTGTTGCATCTTTCACTGTAAATGTCAATTCATTATATCTCTTAGACTAAGACACATTTCTAAAAATTATTTTTAATTTTCAGTTGACATAATACTTGTACATACTGATATAGTGTAGTATGACATTTCTTTTTTTTTGTCTTTTTGAGGCAGGGTCTTGCTATGCAGTTCAGGCTGGCCTTGGGCTCACTTTGTAGCCCAGGCTGGTCTCAAACTCACGACGATCCTCCTGCCTCAGCCTCCCGAGTGCTGGGATTACAGGTGTGCACCACCACACCCAGCTGACATTTCAATATGCATATACAAGGTGTAATGATCAGATCAGGGTACTTGGCATGTCTATTACTTCAGACATTTGTCATTTCTTTGTGTTGAGAACACTCAAAATCCCCCCTCCTAGCTATTTTCAAATATTAAATCATTTGCTGTCAATCATAGCTATCTTGCTGGGCTGTAGAACATTACAATTCTTCCTACCCAATTCTACCCTTGTACACCTTAACTACCCCCTCTTCATTTTTCCCTCTATACCATTAAGAAGCACTTTAAAAAAACTTTGAGGTATTTTAATATCATAAAATTCACCTATTTCAAGTGTACAATTCAGTGATTTTTTTTTTTAGTAACTTTATTGAACATTGCAGTGACTGCGTACATCAGTTTGGGAAAATTTCCTTTCCTCTAATAAGATCCCCCATGCCCATTTATAACTCATCCATGTGCCACACTCAGGCCTAGACAATCACGAATCTACGTTCCGTTTCTCTGGATTTACCTTTCCCAGACATTCCGTCTGAGTGGAATGAGACGATGTGTAATCTCTTGTTTATTGTAACATGATGATTTAAGGGTGCCTGTGTGATGTCACGTACATCCGTAAGTTCATTCCTGTTGTTGCTGGATAGTGTTCCATTATATGCATGTGTCACATTTGGTCTCTGCGCTTGCCATCTGATGGATACTGTTTCCAGATGCAGGTTACTATAAACTGTACAGGACAGGCCTGCCTGACAGGACAGCGGCCATCTTGAGCCATAACTGCCATGATTGTGCTAGAGTAACCCTAGCTTCAGAAAAAAAATATAAATAGACAAAAGCTTCGAGAGTGGAATGTGACGCTTTGTAACCAGACCCTGGAGCCAGGAATATGCCTGACTCTGATATTAGCTTAAGGTAAACCAGGTGTGTTCTGGTTTAGATGCAGTCACTTTCCCTTTTTCATATACCCCCCCCACCTCCGTCTTCCTTTCCCAAATTCCAAGGATCCCCCTGGCACTTGGATCCCTCAGGTATGGTCTTGCTGCTTCCCAGGCCCAAGCTTCTGCCCGTAAATACCCTAAAAGTGGCACAATGCAATTCACAATCTGCTTGCCTCTTTTTCTTTGGTCTCACAGCACTTTGGGTTCGGACCCCGCACACTAGAACTAAGTTGTTCCAGAACATGAACAATGTCACATGAACACGCATGCGCAAATCTTTCTGTGTATACTTTTCCCTCCGTTGAGCAGAGAGGAGGGATCTTATCCTCTCTGTTGATACCTAGGAGTAACATTTCTGGATTGTCTGGTAGTTTATAATTCTTTGAAGAATTTCCAAGGCGCATTACAAAGTGTCTCCACCATTTTTACATTCCCACTAGCAACATAAGACACTTCCAATTTCTCCGTATCCTCACACACATTGGTTATTGTCTATCTCACTTATTATAGCCATTCTGTGGGAATCAAATGGTATCTTACTGTGGTTTTAATTTGTATTTCCCTAGTGACTGATGATGCTGAGTATCTTTTCATGCATGGTTTAATCAGAGGTCATCTCAAAAGGATATGAACCTCTTAAAAATCACTTTCCATGCTTTGGGCACTTGAGGACATTTTAATGTCGTGCATACATGTGTGTGCCTGTGTGTGTGTGTGTATGTGTGTGTGTGTGTGTGTGTGTGTGTGTGTTTCACTGGGAATTTAACTGAGGGCCTCTGCACTGAGCTATATCCCAGGCCTTTTTCATTCTTTATTTTGAGATAAGATATCACTACGTTGCCCAGTGTAAGTTCAAGCTTGCAATCCTCCTCCTGCCTCAGCCTCCCAGAGTGCTGGATTACAGGGATATGCCACCCACTTGGCTTAACCTCCTCGTATAGCCTGTGTAGGCCACAAGCACAGCTGTAGGATCTCACCCCCACACATTATAACAAAAATATGAAAAGATATTCCTGTCTCACATATTTTTTACCCACGGATACAATCCTTTGTCTGATCCCCTTGGGCAGATATGCCCCAGGAATTCAGAACTTTTCAGATTTGAGAAATATAATGGGCTGCATTACCACTGTATTCACCATGCGATACTTCCACGTGGTGTGGGACTGTAGCCGAAACCGAAAGAAACCATCTTATTTCCACCCAAAAAGTATGAATATTCTCAGTAAGGCAAATAAGTACAGAGCATAAACAGCTTTGTGTTAGTTCAGGTTTCATTGTGGTTCTAAATAAGCTGGCGTGACAATGAGGAAAAGAAGAAAAGAGGAGGAGGAAGGAGAAGGAAAGGAGGAGGAGGAAATAATTTCATTGTCAGAACCTTCTGAATTGCAGAGTTATGGATAAAGACTTGTGGGCCTATTTCTAACTGTGTGAGAGTTGAACTGGCTGACAATGTTCCAGTTTTTTGACATTTAAACAAATATTTATTGATTTTTTTTACTTGGCAGTTTTCTTTTGATATTTTCGAGCCAAACATTTCCCCCCACATCTAAAGCATTACCAGGCCAGGAGAACCCTCTTAGGCTCGTTACCCAATAGCTCCGGTGCTTCATGGGCTTAAAAGCCGGGTGGCTTTATGCAAAAGAGAGAAGCAAGGACTCACATACAAGGACAGAAAGATGAACCTGAGAGAGCGGCGTGGGCGGGACAGTGGCCAAGATGCGCTGATGCCTGAGAGCAGCACAGCAGCGAAGAAGGAAACACCCATTACCGAGGAAATGCCCAGCACTGCGCTGACTTTGTTTTTCAGATGTTATCTCTTTTAATCACCATCGAAAACCTGTGTTAATGGTCCCCATACGGCGGATGCGCCAAAGCGCTCACATTTAAGAGATTGCCTGAAAATTAAATAGCATATGATAGAAACAAGATTTGAATCCATGTCTTCTGGTTCCAAGTTCAGTCTTTCTCCCTCTATATTGTCTTGGTATGTTCAGGACAGAGTATGTACAAAGAAGGATTCGTTCTTAGGGAAAAGATTTTTGCCTTTTCCACTAAGTAGAATAATTAGGTGGCTTAGAGAGGGATATGCAAAAAAAGAGATGTGACCAAGAGAATTTAATACCAACAAATATAAGGAGAGAGGAAAGGATGTGCAGCTAACTTGTGATTCTACATCTCCAAGTCTAAATGAGTTCCCTCAGAGGTTAAGACCTTGCCTGTGTAATCTCAGAACTATAGTTAGTAATGTTCCCAAAATCAGAGGAAAGGAGAGGTATTTGATGAATGTATGAAACATTTTCTTGATTCTTAAAATTGGAGAAAAAGATTGATTTCAAAAACTTAGACTTGCCGGGCATGGTGGCACATACCTGTAATCCCAGCCAGCACTCGGGAAGCTGAAGCAGGAGGATCACTGCAAGTTCAAGGGCAGCCTGGGCTACATGGTGAGACACTCAAAAATGAAAAAATTAAAAAAAGAAATTAGACTGACAAAGTTTGATCAGGCCTCTTAAATAGAACCCTAAACAGAGAGCTTAAAAACAGCACAGCATAGCAATTGCTAATTCACTGAGCCCAATAAATTCACCTAAATAAGCCCATTTGCTTTTTTTTTGTACCAGGAATCAAACTCAGGACCTTACACTTGCCAGGCAGGCACTTGTGCCGCTGAGCTATATCCCCGGTCCTTCAGTGGCAGCGCACTTTTTTTTCTTTCCATTTGCTTTTTAAATGTTTTGTTTTGTTGAGACAGGGTATCACTAATGTAGTTCAGGCTAGCCTTGAATTTATTCGGTAGGTCAGGCTTGAACTCAAACCGATACTCCTGCCTCAGCCTCCCAAGTGCTGGGATGATGGTCTTGCACTATCACACCTGGTTTAAATATGGTTTCTCAACTGATTCTGAGAAGAGGTTCTTAAACTGGAGTCCATGGCCTGTGAAACTGCTGACACTTTACACAAAATTTAGCACCTATGCAGTTTTCAGCAGCTGGATGAAGCACCGCTTTTCCGCCATTGGGTTCTCAAAGTAGTAATGGGTACTCAGGGTAGGGTTTAAGCACAAAAACTGTTGAAATCGCCATACATGTGAGAAAGTGTCTAGCTTTCATTAGCTTCTCAAAGTGGTGGCGGTGGGGGGGTGTGGAGCCTGTGGCAGTGGCACAGAGACCTCTGACTGGCGTGTGCGGGTCCCTGTGAGCCCTCCCAATTCTCTTGTCCCATGCGATGGCCCTTGTCTCCTGGGCGCCCTGCTGATAGCTGCTGCTCAGAGTCGGCCCCTGGGTCGGTCTCATTCTGACTCTTGGCTCTGATTTCCCTCCCTGGATTGGTTCCACCTCAGCAACCACCTCTGCTGCCTCTCCCAGGGTCTCCTGCCGGCCTCGACTGTCCCCTGCACTGCCTCGCTGCAGAGTGGCTTCAGGTGAGTGGGCCTACGTGCAGCCTTCACCCCCACTTCCAGGCAGGACACACGGTGGGGAGGAGGGAGGTGAAAGCATGTAAGCCCGGCCCTCTCTGCCTAAGCTCTCTGCACCTCTGCTTCTACTCTCCAGCGGCTTTGCCATATTAATTTGAGGCCTCAGAGCACGGCATCCCTTCATAGGGTACCAAATGAAGCTTTCGTCCTTCTCTTCTTTTCTTTTTTCTTCTTCTTTTTTTTTTTTGAGACAGGATCTTCCTATGTAGTTCAGGCTGGCCTTGAATTCACTATGTTGACCAAGCTGGTCTCAAACTCACAGTGCTCTTCCTGTCTCGGCCTCCCAAATGCTAAGATTACGGGCGTGTACCACCATGCCTAGATTTTTCTCCTGACAAATCGAGCCCCTGCCAACACACATACACACACACAAATATGCCCTCAGACTTAAGCACAGAGTCAAAAGTGTGTGTTGTGTTATACACAAGTGAAATCACCTACTTCCTTCCCTTCCTCTTTCTCATCTCTCCTTTGTCCCAAATTCTGTCGAGCCAGATGGAACGGGATTTAGTTCAGTGTGCATCAGAAATTGTCCATAAGTCATATCCTTCTAGGGGCAGCATTTTCCCCTCCTGCAGGCTTTTAACAGAAGACTTACAGAGAAGACTGGCATACGGGGAGACGGAGCAGGCACATGAGGGCGAAAACTTCCGTAGGTTTCATATTTTAAACTATTACTCCATGTTACATAATTGTCCTGAGGGCTGGGGATTTAGCTCAGCGGCAAAAGCGCCTGCCTGGCAAGCACAAGGTCGTGAGTTCGGTTCCCGGTACCGGAGAAAAAAAAGAAAAACCAAAAAACAAAAAAAACCATAATTGTCCTGAAATACGTAAAAGGCATAATGCAAAAGGCAGACTTACCTTATTTTTTGCTCTCTACTGCACAAAATTAGACCAGTCTTGTCATTTACATTCAAGTGAATTTGGATTTTAAAACTAAAACTTTCAAGTAACTTTTTTTGAAGATGGAGGAATAGACACAGCCTTAAAAAACTTGAAAATAGAGGTGAAGCCAGGCGTGGTGGCGTACGCCTGTAATCCCAGTACTTGGGAGACTGAGGCAGGAGGATCATTGCAAGTTTGAGGACAGCCTGAGCTACAAGGTGAGCTCAAGGCCAGCCTGAACTTCAGAGTGAGACCTTGTCTCAAAAAGACAGGAAAAAAAAAAGAAAAGGAAAGGAAAGTTGAGGGAAAGGATTCTCCCTAGAGCCACCAGAAGAAATGCAGTCCTGATGGCACTGATTTTAACCTTGTGGACCATTTCAGACCTCTGGCTTACAGAACTGGGAAGTAATAAATTGTGTTTCTTTAAGCCACTAAGTTTATAACTTTTATAGAACTTTCTTTTTTTGTAGCAGGAATCGAACTCAGGACCTTGCACTTGCCAGGCAGGTGCTTGTACTGCTAAGCTATATCCTTGGCCCAGTTTATAACTTTTTACAGCTGTAATCAGCAACTAATAACAAGAGATTAAAAGGCATGTGAAACAGAAGAAAGCTATTCTTATTCTGTCTAATAAGAGAATAAATAGAAGAAGTACAATATTCCTTAATGGCTGGAAACGTTTCATAACTGCAGAGATGACTGTTCAGATCAGGATCATGCCGAAGTTTAAAAATGATCGCCTCAGAGTGTCAACAACTGAACCCACCACAAAGAAGTAGCTAAGACTGACAGAAAGTCTGAAAAGCAAACTGACCCACGAGCAGAGGCGAGAACACCCCTCTCAGACGGGCTGCAACCGTCAGTGGTCAGCCAGCCTCTCAGTATTCAAAGTGGGGCCCCAGGTGTGGCCCGGGCTCCCCTGATCCGGGTATCCCGGCTCCGGGCACAGGCTCAGCGGAGAATTTAGACCAAGAAGATGGGAGGGAGCCGCTTCCCCAGGGACAGAGTCCCCTTCTACCTTGTTCTCCATCTTCTGCTTCAAGGTAAGGAGGGGACCATGAGAAGGGAAGAATTCCCTCCGGCAGGTCATCGAGGAACTTCTTTCCAATTTCCCATGCGTAGAGATGGTCTGAGGCAGACAGGGCTGTTGCATAAGATAAGATCGTGATGCGCAGATTTCCATCTTGGAAACGTGGGCAGTGCCCTCCGGTTAGAGGCCGCGCAGGAGCACTGCTCTCTCCCCCCCGCTGTGCCACCCACAGTTGTCTTCTCCTCCTCTCAGCCTCCGGTCCATCCACCTTTCTCCCCACCAGCATAATTCTGCTGCACTAGGAGGGCCACCTCGTTGTAGCAACGTGCCGGGCTACTTTAGCCATAACTGCCCCATGGCTCCACTAGATCCAGATGTTCTGGGGTAAGCGAGACGCCAGGGGCCAGTGCCCTGAGGGTGAAGGCAGAGTGGTCTTCTCTTCTAGCAGGGTAACATTTACAGTGGAAAGAACATGGGATTTGGAGACAGATGGGTCTGGGTTGGAATCTTGGTCCCTCGCTTTGCTAGCTGTGTGATCTTTGTGAATTTCTTAACTTCCCTGAGCTCCAGTTTCTCCACCGTGCAGGTTTGTGGGCATTTAATGAGAAAGAGGATGCTGTACAGTGCCAGGTTTTGTTTGTTTGTTTGTTGAGATAAGGTCTTGCTTGTAGTTCAGGCTGACCTCGAACTCACTGTGCAACCCAGGCTGGTCTCGAACTCAAACTCAAGAACTCACAGTGATCCTCCTGCCTCAGCCTCCCAAGTGCTGAGATTATAGGCATGCATCGCCACGCCTGGCTCAGTGCCAGGTTTTGATAGGGACCAAAAATATGTCATCCCTTCCCCTTAGGTCATCTCATGACTTCCTGATAAGGGAGCACAGAAGAAGTCTGAACCAGAGGTGGCCTTGGAGGTCAGTACAGAGCCTAGGAACTAAGGACAAATAAAAGGCTCGCTGGGCACTTGGAGAGACTGATTGACGAATATGCAGATGCATGGATCGGTCTGGGGAGCCCAGTGAGTCTGGGAGTGGATAAGGCCCGATGTCCTTGGTGTGGAGGTCACCAACCATCTCTCTCGTTCCGGGCTGTGGCTCCTCCAACACGTTCCCAGTGGTAGAAACTTGGAACCTGTATTCATCAGAACAGGGGGGCAGGCAACACCTCAAAAGCCTTGAGAAAGCTGGGAGGGCTGAGCAGCAAAACAGGAAAGAAGGAAGGTCGGTCCGTCCAGATGAACACAGGTGTGACTCTTTGGGGTCTCGGGGCTGTGATCCCATCTGAGGCCTGTCCCTGCCCCAGGGCTCAGTTTGCATACAAATCTGGGCATGCAAAGCCCAGAGAGGAAGTATTAGAAGTAGGCGGATGACCTAACTCGGCTCACCGCAGGAGCTTCCGTTATTTGCCTTCCAGCCCAGCCCATTCTCCTTGGCCCTGGCAGGAAGTGCCCAGCTCCAGGACCTCCGCAGTGAGCCCATCCCCGACCCGGCTCCTCCAGGGCCAAGCAGCACAGCTGCTGACAAACCTGACTCAGACCAGGTCCCACGCTGCCTCTTCTCTCTCTGGCCTTGGGAAGTTCCTTCCTCTGGCACCTTGGTATGAACTCACTTATTACATGAGAATAAAAATAGTATTTACCTCCTCATGAAGTAGGGGATAGAATACAGGGTACCGGAGCCCGGGCGGAGATCGGGGAGGGGCAGAGAGGATGGTGAATGCGGTTAGGGGTGCAACTGGACCCTGGGAGTGACTTTTGATGCTCTATACCACTGTGAGACAACAATGAATTATATATTTAATGATAGCCAGTAGACCAGTAGAGAGGATTTTGAATGTTCCCAACGTGAAGAAAGAATAAAAAATGTCTAGAGTGATGCATATGCTATTACTTTGATCTGATCATCGTGCACTGTATACCTGTATTGAAATGTCACACTATATCCCATAAGAACCAGACAAATATTTTTTTAAAAAGCAATTGTTGGTAAATGTAGCAATGACATACAACTGGAAATAAAATATGTTATGAAGTTATTTTTCAAACAATATGTAATAGGGGATTGGGAGAATTGAAATAGGTAATCTGTTTAAAGCACTCGGAATACACCTAGCCACAGCTGATGCATGTCAGCTCTCGTCGTTAGCAGGGGCTCTGCCATACAGAGAGCCCAGGCATTCTCTCCCTCATCTTGATATAGGAAAAATATCACTCCCAACCTGCTAGGTGTCAAACGTACCGAGTTTGCGGTCCTACGACACAGAGGAATGAAGTTACAAGCCAAAGGAACAAATTAAGAGAGTTTTACTGGAAATAAGAAAAAGAATAGCTCCTGGATTTCTAGGAGAGCTGCCCAGTGGTATAGCCACCAAGGCCCTTTGTCAGGGATAATCTATACAGCAAAGTCACAGCATGTATAAAGCTTGGGTTAAACTACTATCGACCTATAAGATTACAAGTACAGCTACTTAGCTAACACTGACCCAGTAGAAAACAAGTCATATAGCGAGGGTACATGGAAAGAACAAAGGCATTGGGGGAAGGGAGGGGTCCAGGTGTTCTGGTCACCCGCCTGGGCGACGGAGACCTATGTGGACTTCCTGGACCAGGTAGTGCTGATTACAGAATAATCTTGAGCTCTCGTTTATCCTTTAGAGGGACAGATAGGCCTGGCCATCGTGTCTCCATGTTTTGATTTGTTTTGTTTTGTTTTGTTTTACAGTACCAGGAATTGAACTCACAACCTTGCACTTGCCAGGCAGGTGCTGTGCCGCTGAGCTAAATCCCCAGCCCCTGCTTCTCCATCTTGAGGCCGGGCCTTCTTCAGATGTACCTCCAGCCATGATTCTGATGTCTGTTTTTTGTGTTGACTTCCTTGAGGGCCCTGTCGCTCTCTGACTTGATACTGTCATCTAACTTAGCTGCGTAGAATAACCTCACACACTTGCTGCCCACTGCAGGACAAGGCCATTCTTTCACCATCAACTGCTCAGGATTTGGCGAGCATGGGGCAAATCCAGCCATTCTGGATTCTGGTTTTGGCAGAATGTCCTTCCCTCCAGTCATCAGCTTTGCGGTCCCCATCCAGGTCAACATCTCCTTCACGATAACCGCCATCCTAGATGTGGTGAGTGGTGACCCTTGGTCCCCCTTGGTGTCCTAGTGTTTTCCCAGCCTCTGGCAAGCCAAACCCCAAGTCCTTCACCACATTTTTTTTTTTTTTTGGTTTTTCTCCAGTATTGGGAACCGAACTCACGACCTTGCGCTTGCCAGGCAGGCGCTTTGCCGCTGAGCTAAATCCCCAGCCCTTTCACCACATTATTATGTGCCTTTTCCTCTGCATAGAGAATCTGAAAACAACCAAACTCTTTGCCCCCCGTCAGGGTGAGACACAACAGCACATGGGAGGGACTGTTCTTCCTGCCCAGTGGCTGCTACCTACCAGTGTATAGGACCCGCCACACTCCCCCAGCTCCTGACTGGCTGGAGTCCACTTATTCATATTTTTTGGCCCCTCATGTTGTTCCAAGATGGACCCAGGCTTAAGAAGCACTACCTTACTCTATTGTGCAGGGTACTTTCCTGCCCACAGCCTAATAGATCTATTCTGAGCAAGCTTTTGTCCTTGACCTATAATATTGGCCTTGGTCACGGCGTCACCTTTACATTCCAGGGAGTTAATAAACAAAAATAGGGAGGTGGATAGGGTGGGGGAGTGGGCCGACTTCTTATAGGCAGCTTGCTGGAAACAGGAAATTCTTTCCACAGGATGAACAGCTGCAGCTGATGACCTCATTCCTGTGGCTAGAAATGGTATGGTCAGCCTTTATTCTCTCTCTTCACAGACTTGGGAAAGATTTTGAACAAGGATACAGTAATTATGCCCCTTTATGCACCTGATGATATAGTTTCAGAACACAGGAAGGAGAAACTG
The DNA here is from genome assembly GCF_000276665.1 of Chinchilla lanigera. Taxonomy (NCBI): domain Eukaryota; kingdom Metazoa; phylum Chordata; class Mammalia; order Rodentia; family Chinchillidae; genus Chinchilla; species Chinchilla lanigera. The sequence goes on along the minus strand of NW_004955420.1, from coordinate 23,350,274 downwards.
AAATACCTGTAATAATGCTGAGAGGTTTCCATATGTTGCTTTTAAAAGTCAAATAGAAAAAGATAGTTATACTACTAATTTCTCTTAGTTCACTAAAAAAAAGGTTTGTGTTAATATTGTTCAGACAATTAAATGCTGATACCTTGTATTCTGAGTAACTAATTTAAAGATAACAATACACAGTGTATTAACCATCGTTACTCTCCTATTATCTTGTTTTGAAATTTTGTTTTATTTTTTTCTCTTTAAAAAATTAGACATAAAAAAATAAAAAATAAGGGCCAGGAATATAGCTCAGCAGCACAGCACTTGCCTGGCAAGTGCAAGGTCTTGAGTTCAATTCTCAGTACCAAAATAAAATAAAATAAAATAAAATAGAGTTGGGCACAATGCTATAAGCCTATGATCCCAGTTACTTGAGAGGCTGAGGCAGGAGGATCATGAGTCTGAGGACACCTTGGGCTACATAGTAAAACCCTTGTCTCACAAAGCAAAGCAAAGCAAAACAAACAAACAAAAGCCACAAGAAACCAAGAAAAAAATGGAAAAAGAAATTATTTAGGTCGCACTCTCTGACAATAAGACAATAGAAACTAATTACAAAAGGATAGCCTCCCCACCAAGAAAACCTTATTTCTTGGGAATTTAGAATTAAACTTCCAAATATTTTGAGCTAAGGAGAAAATAAAACAACTCAATAGAAGTTATAACTATTTAGAAACAAAGAGCACTACATATGAAAATCTATGAAATGTAGCCAACACTTAACTTAGTGGAAGTTTCACATCTTTTTAAATGAGATTATTGGTACATTTTAGATATACATAAAATGATCACATTCATCAGAGAGAATTTATGTCTGTACATGACATAACTAGTGTTGTTGTTTTGGGTTTTTTTTCCCATTTCTCTACCATCCTTTCTACCTTGAAATTTTACATCTTAAGTGAATAGAGTAGAAAACAAAATGGGAGGGTGGAAAATGAAGCTCACTGAATTAAATTTCCATTTCCAGTTTGGAAAGCCTGATTGGAAGGAAGGAAGGAGCTGGGGACAGACAGTATCAGTCCTGAACCTTGTCTTCCAAGTTCCCACACCCACAGCACTGGCTCACTGCATCACCTAGAAGCTTATTAGAAATGCCCTGGAGAGCCAGGCATGATGGCGCATGCCTGTAATCCCAGCATTTAGGAGGCTGAGGCAGGAGGATTGCCATGAGTTTGAGGCCAGCCTGGGCTACACAATGAGTTCAAGCCCAGCCCAAACTGCAGAGCAAGACCCTGTCTCAAAAAATAAAACAAAACAACAACAACAAAAAAAAAAAAAACCCTGGGTTTCAGCCCCAAGAAATGTACTGGATTTCAAGCTCCATCTAGGGTGACCAGCTTTCCCAACCTGCCCCAAACTGTAGAGTTCACAGGGCATGTATGTACAATATTAAGCCAAGCAAGTACCTAGCAAACCAGAATTAGTTAGTCATCTTACCTACTGAATTGGAATTGCAGTTCATCATGATCACCAGGTGTTTGTATGCACAGAGATGTTTGAAAAACACTGACCATATACAAACCTTTATTTAATATACTCTGAGCCCCAGGCTATCTGCAGCTCCACAAACTGCCGCTGCTAACACTGCAAGCACCCTGAGACTAGACAATCCCACCCTGAGTTGGACAGTCCTTGAAACCATCTTTCAGAGAGGGTTTCCAGCCACAGAAATGAGAGCTAGGGCTCTTGGCTTCCAAGAACCTAAGGACTTGTTCAAAGTCTCCTTGCAATAAAGGCCGGTAAAATGTCCCTGGGAGACACTGAAGCCCTTGTTAGACCCTCAAACGACATTACAGTTTGCAAAATCGTTCTGTGCACCCTATTCCACCTGATACCCACTACTCCTCTTATGTCACATGAAGGAAATTCTAGCTCAAAGAGGCTGAGTTACAGACTGTTCAACTCTGATTCTCATTCCTACTGCAAAAAGGAGAGGTCATTCCTGGTCATTAGCAATTTCCCACAGAAGTACGAAAGCAAAGGCACCGGATTTTGTGAGTTTTTTTTTGTTTTGTGGTGCCAAAGGCTGGCCCTGTGGCCTTGTGTATGCCATGCAATGCCTTTCACTGAGCCGCGTCCCCAGCCCTAGCAGAGACAATTTTATAAAGAAACACATACAGAGAGGTTGAACTTCAGTTACCATTCTGGAAGAAATTTCTTGGAAGAAAAGTAAATTTCTTGGAAGAAAAAATAAACATAGCAACATATGGAGACTCCACAGTCTGGGTGGTAGATTCACGGATGTTTATTATGTTATTTTAGGAACTTTTTTATTTTCTTGACTTTTAAAGGGGAAAAAAAAAAAATCAAAGGCTAGGAGAAAATAACCCCAGTGCGTCTCAAGCTACCACCTCTCTTCCTCCTGGGCTCTGTCTAGGTCTGGGATAACCCCCTGCTCCGCTGGCACCCGGAGGAGTGTGAGGGCATCGCCAAGATGGATGTGGCAGCCAGGAACCTGTGGCTCCCGGACATTTTCATCCTTGAGTTGTGTGTATTAAGGGCTGTGGAGAACCAGCAGGGAAGCCCATCTCCTAATACCAGTAGCGTTTACCATTGATCACTGGGGCCGCTAGAAGTGGTCTTCGACGGCAAAGACAAGATCGGGCATGTTGAGGGTGGTACGGCTGTAGATGGTGGTACGGCTGTAGATGCTCCTTAGATGGCAAAGAACTAACCAAAATGATAAGAAAAATCACAGCACCTGCCTACCACTTCATCTCTCCCGTAGCACAGAAGTGGAGAAAACCCCCAGAGGCCTCACAGCATTTGTAAGTAATGAAGGTCACACCAGGTAGAAGAAACCCATGAAGGTGGCCAGTCTCTGCAACCTGGACATCTTCTACTTCTCCTTTGACCAGCAAAACTGCACGCTCACCTTCCGCTCACACCTCTACACAGGTAAGGTGCAGGCACGGGGTGCCTGGCCCCTGTCACGGGGAGGAAGACTGCTAGTGAGAGCAAGGAACAAAGCAATAGAAATCAAAATATAAACACACCCTGAGCAGAGAGTCAAGCTCTGTGGATGCTTAAATATTTTCCACAAAGGATCCGACTATGTCTGGTTCGTCATCTGCCCCAACTCCTAGAAAATTCCTAGCACACAGCGGATACCCCCAGGATATCTATTGAATGAAAGTGTGCAAACACAGTGCAGTAGAGCCCCGTTTCCAGGTTGTGTCCTTGGACAAAGATCGGGATGGTTCTCCCTTTCAGTGGATACCTTGTTGCTGGGCGTGGAGAAAGAAGTGTGGCAAATAGCAGCTGCCTCACAGAACGTGGGTCAGGTCCGCGGGGAACAGGAGCTCTTGAGCATCACCAAGGCCACTCCAAAGATGTCTGTGGGAGCCAGTTTGCATGATGAGATCATGTTCTATGTGAGCTCCCGGGGCTTTGCTTTTTGATCTCTTCTTTGCTTCTCTTCTTGCCTAGAATCCCCACCGAGCAGGTGTCTCAGTCTTACTCCCTCCGGCCAAGGCCAGACCCGCCTCTGCTGGCTGCCCAGCTCCCTCTCCTCCACAAGGCTCATGGGGCAGCTAACTCTCTCTCTCCCTCTCCCTGTCTCTGTCTGCATCTCTGTCTGTCTGTCTGTCTCTCTGCCTCTGTCTGTCTCACTCTGCGTCCCTGTCTGTCTGTCCCTCTCTCTCTCATCTATCTGTCTCTCTCTCCCTCTCTCTCTGGGTTCCATACCAGGGTGCTGCACTCCCCACCACTCCAGAGCCCCGGGGACAGCAGACGCTGGAAAAAGAAACAGTCACTCCAAGTCCCAGCCGTGAACTGTTATTGCTGGATTCCGGATTTCCTGCACATCCCATATTTACTTCTCTCCCTCTGCTCCCACCAGGTGGCCATCCGGCGCAGGCCCCGGCTCTACGTCCTACACCTCCTCGTCCCCAGCGGCTTCCTGGTGGCCATCGACGCCCTCAGCTCCTACCTGCCTGCAGAAAACGTGCACCGCGCCCCCTTCAGGATGGCCCTGCTGCTGGGCTACAATGTCTTCCTGCTCCTGATGAACGACTTACTCCCCTTCGGCGGCAGCCCCCTCATCAGTAGGGCCCCTTGCTCTCTCCGAGGAAGCAAAGGCGGCGGGGAGCCAACAGGGGTCCGGGAGGACAGACTGCATCTGGGAAGGGGCTGTGAGCCAAGTCCGACGCCAAGCTGCTCTTCCCGCAGGCGTCTACTTCGCCCTGAGTCTGTCCCTGATGGTGGCCGGCCTGCTGGAGACCATGTTCGTCACCCACCTGCTGCATCTGACCCCCACCCAGCCCCCACGCGCGCCCCGCTGGCTGTGCGCGCTGCCGCCGCCGCGCCGTCCCGGGC
>NW_004955420.1:23344302-23345809 GCF_000276665.1 Chinchilla lanigera | reverse complement strand
GCCTGCTGCGCCCGCGCTAAGCCGCCTCCTCCTGCAGCCCGCGCTGAGCCTCTGTCCCCTCCGCAGGCCTCGCCGGGCGGGGAGACTCGGCGGCGAAGGCGCCAGGCCCCCAACAGACAGAGCCGAGTGGGTGCGCCCAGCCAGCGGGCGCCCGGTGGGAGCCGGAGGCGGTGGAGCTGTGGGTGCCGCGCAGCCTCCTGCCGGACACCCTGCTCTTCCGCCTCTACCTGCTCTTCCCGGCCGCCTCCGTCCTCACCGCACTGTCCTCTGGAGCACCTAGGCACCTAGGCGTGACGGCTGTGTGCGCCTCCCGTGCAGCTCCGGGGCGCCTCTGGCTCCCAAGCCGCCAGCCAGGCCGCTGACCCTTCCGTCCTTCGCATGCTCGCGGATGACAGAGTCCCTGCTGCCCTCCACCGACGCGAGTCCGGGCCTGCTGCTCAGTGTCATCCTCTCCTGGACATGGTGCCCTGGTCCCTGCGTTTCCAGAGCACCTTCAGCCTGTCCACCTGGGTCTGGGTAGACCTCTCTGCCCCAGGACTGGCCCCTGGGGGGGCCAGATCTCTGTAAATCATTTTGCAGAGATCTCTGGCTGTGTGTGACGTTGTACGGTAAGAATGTAACTATGCAGTATCAGGTTAATAATATCCCTTAGTCATGGCAGACTGAGCAAGTCCACAATCACCTGAATGAGAGGCAAAGGCTAAATGAAGAGATAAATGGAATGATTTCAGGGCTCCAGGAGGATCAAAGCCCTCTCAAGATTCTCTCAGGGCTAAGACCAAGACCTTCTCTGGGTCACCTGTATTTATTTGGTTATCAGAAGAAGGGAGAGGAGTACTCAAGAAGGGCAGAACCACTCAAGGACTTCTCTAAGTAAGGTGTTAAGTTAATTCACCCAGGAGTGAGAGGCCTGAGGCTACAGTCTTTATCCGGTTGAGATCTGATCCAGCTGTCCTTGTCTGTGATCTTGTTTTAACCTTTGAGGCTTTCTGGCTTCATCCACCACTACAGGTTTTAGTCGGGATTAGTGACTCACAGAAGTTCACTTACTATGAGTCCGCCATTTCCAGATAAGGAGCCTAGGCCTTGGACAGATGCACAAGTGAATATGAAAAACCAATTGATTAATTTAAGTCCTGTTCAGGTCTGCTTCATAGTGGTCTCCATCAATGCAAGTCTGAGAGTCTCCAAGTATCCCCCATGCACCCTTCTACCTGAGATAAGTTTTCAGTGTCACTAAGGGTGATCCTGTCACCTGAAACCCAGCGTAGCAACTGTCCTGTTGGAGAAGACTTCATTCTCTTAGCTGTTTTGAAAAGCAAGTTTTCCTTTTTAAAATTTTTTAACTAATACAAGTAGAGATTAACAAAATATAAAAAGCACTCTTCTTACTTCCATGAAGAAACAAAACAAAATTTCATAACAAAATAATTAGAGAATAACAATAGTTAATACACTATATATCAGGATCTTACTAGCCAAATGTTACTCAGAGTACAAAAGAGAC